>NW_014008088.1:0-3070 GCF_000611645.1 Monoraphidium neglectum | reverse complement strand
GCGCGGCGCGGTCCCCCAGCCGCCGGCCGGCGTGGAGGTTCAGCCAGATCAGGTACTCGAGATTCGAGATCCGGCGCCGCCGCCAGAGGGACATGAGCGTCGGAAGATCCCAGCGCGGCTGCAGCAGCAGTGGGCTTTCCAGCCGGGACGCTGCCGCGGCCGCCGCCGGCACCGCGGATGCGTCGTGCCCAGGGACGGGGCTTGGGGCGGAGCTTGGGGCGGGGCCGGAGGCGGGCAGAAGCCGGAGGGGCGCGAGCCGCGGCAGGCCGGGGGCCGCGAGGAAGATCTGATCCGACGAGAAGCCGCCGAGCGCGGCGCCGCGGGAGTGGAGGAAGTCGAGGGCGGAGAGCAGCTGGAAGAGCAGCAGGCGCCTGGCAAGGGAGAGTGGGCGGGCAGGTGGGGGAGAGCTGAGGGGCGAGAGGCGACACACAATGGTGGGGTGCAGCCTCAAATCTACGGGGGATTGTGATTGCAACTCTCAACAGTTGGGAGGGCGCAGGCGCTTGGCATATCCAGCTGCGCATCACCGTGTGTGCGTCGCCCCTGACCATGCCCACGCCGCGCAGTGACGCGGTGTGCGTCCGTTCAGCTGCATCAGCCGCTGCATCGGGGACGCCAAAAGCACGCCACTCTGCCGCAAAGCGTGCACAGCATGCAAGCAGAGGGGGCCGCAGCATGGACCCAGCGACCAACCAACGGCGTCGTTGCTGTGTCTGGAGCTTTGACCTGCAACACACCTGTCCATGTCGCCGCCCAGCGCCAGAGGGGAGAAGCTGAGCAGGGACGCGAGCGAGTGGCGGTGGCGGCCAAACACAGCCGCGCCGCCGCCCGACTCCGGGCGCCACGCGACCGCGAGCGGCGGCAGCAGGTTCGGGTGCAGGCTGGCGGCGCCGGCCCAGCCGCCGACGGCGGCCGCGAGGCCGGCCGGGCTCGAAGGCTCTCTGAGCACGGCCACGCCCCGCCCAAGCGCCGCCAGCGCCCGAACGTGCGGCGGTGACCACACTTTGAGCCCGCCGCTCGGGGCGGCACCGCTGCCGCCGCAGCTCCAGTCAAACAGGGGAGGTGGCTCGAGAGGCGCCGCGTCGGCCGGTACACTACCCGCGATGCTGCCACCGATAGTGGGGTACCCGGTGTCCCCCACATTTGACCCCTCTGACAGCTCGTTCAGAAACCTGTCCAGGCCGGCGTGCGCGAAGCTGCAGCGCGGCTGCTGCTGCTGCTGCTGCTGCTCCTGCTGCTGCTGCTCCTGCGGCTTCTGCTGCTCAAGGTGAGACGGCGCCTCGCAAGGCTGCTGGGCGTGCTGCTGCAGCGGTGCCGCAGCCGCAGGCGGCCCGTTATAGGTGGCGGATTCAGGTGCGCTTGCAGGGCTGGCTGCATCTCGTCCAGGGCTGCTGCTGCTGCTGCGGTCGCCACCGCCACCGCCACCGCTGCTGCTGCTGCTACGGTCACCGTCGCCCGCAGCGACGTCCGCAGCAGTGCTGCCGACGCCGCCCGCCCATGAGTCAAGGAACGCCAAGAGGAGGCGGCGGTTCGCGTCCAGCAGTGCGGCAGTGCCCCGCTGCTGCTGCTGCTGCTGCTGCTGCTGCTGCTGCTGTTGCTCCTGCTCCCGCCTTTGGGCGGCTGCTGCATGCGAGACGGGACGGGCGGGCCCGGCCGCGCCCCGGCTGCCCGGCTGGACGGACATTGTGCACACAGCTGTCGCTTGTGAGATGCATGTGGCTGGGGAGACTGCGCGTGTCCGTCACAAAGCATACAATGGTGTAAGTAGGCAAGATCTGGGCAGAGCATAGCATGTGGACAGGCAAGCGGCAGCAGGCGGCAACGGTCACGTCACCGTTGCAGGTGCAGCAACCGCGCACCATACTCGACGTCGAGCGCGCCTCCACATATGCCTGTCGCCAGGAGCTCTAAGCGCTGGTATTCGGCCTGCAGGTCGAGCTCCGCATCAGCCATGATATCCGTGGTGGTGGAGCCCGAAAATGATCATATGCAGCCAGATCCCATCTATCTCAAGCCTTCTACAATTCATAAATCCGTGTTTCATTCTTCATCGGTCGCCATCTCAACGGCTGCGACCATTATACCAGCTGCACCGCCTCAACAGCAGGAGCAGCAGCTGGTTGGCAGCTGTCCCGCTAACCCGTGCCCTTGCAGCGGCATGTGCCCACATCTGGCGCGCGGCTGGGCAGCACGCCTTCTGCCTTCGTCCCATCCGCCCACCATCCACCGCAGCTCCTTTGATCAGGGGCGCAAGCTCACCTCATTCCACATGCAGGGCCGACCATGGAGATACCGTATCAGCAGAGGGCCAAGCTTCTATACAGCAATGGAGGCATGCTTATTGCGCCCCCGGCAGGTGCTACAATCATGAACATCTTTCCGTGCCGTTGTCGCAGGGCGGCAGGTCTGCTGTAAGCGCCTGGAGACTCCGCTCAGGTTTGGAGCAGCATCATCACAGCCTCAGCAGGCTGTGCGCTGCACCCGCAAAAGGCACACTCAGGCAACAGCCGTTCCCAATTGTGGACAAGCCCCTGATCTACTGACAATTACATATGTTGAAGAGGCGGCAGCATGCTAGCGAAGCAGTGTCACCTGGTGTCAGCTGCCTCATCCTCGTCAGCGTGCAGGATGCATGATGAAATGCCTCTTGCAAAGAGGGATGCATAATACAAACAGGTATGCATGACATGGAGCAAGCAAAAACAGAGGCAAGACCAAAGGTGGCACAACCCAGCAAACGACGACTCAGCAGCCGGGGTCGACGAGCACGGCGCGGGAACACACAGACACAGCGCCAAGCCCTTGCACGCAGACAGCGGCCGGCGACCGCTGTATCGGACGCCGCCCACCCGCGCGCCCGGCGCGCAAGGCGTCGTCAGGCGACAAACAGCACGAAGATCGCGAGGAACGCCATGAGGACCACAAACACCTTCATCATGAGCATTCGGTTGCTGCTGATGCTGCTGAGGTACTTCATGAGCTGCGCCTTGGCGCTGTCCACGTTGCTCAGCGTCTCCTCGATGTTCTCGTCGATGCGCTGAGTCATCTCGCCCTGGGCCTGGACCTGGAG
>NW_014008089.1:2796-3335 GCF_000611645.1 Monoraphidium neglectum | reverse complement strand
GCCGGACGCCGCGGCCCTGCCGTGGCCGCCGCCCGCGGCGTCGGCCGGGCGCGTGCTGCTGTCGCAGCTGCTGGCCACGATCCAGACGCATGACATGGCGGAGTACAGCCCCCGCGGCCTGGCAAACATCATCTGGGCTCTCGCTAAGCTGCAGCACTATCCGGAGCCAGAGCTGCGGGCCCTTCTGCTGGACACTTTTGTGGAGCGCCTGCCGACGGCAGTGCCGCAGGTGCGCCTGCGAGCCGCGGGCCTGCTTGGCGCCCACTTGGGCCGCTGCCGTGTGCTCGCGCTCAATGGGCCCCCGGTTGCCCGCCGCTGCATTCGCAGCAAAACGCCCGCGCCGGCTGAGGCTTGAAGCCCAACGTTCCCTCCAGGTTGCACAACACCGCCGCGTTGCCGTCCCCTGAGGCCCAGCCCACAACCACGCCCTCCGCGCTGCAGGACGTGTCCAACGTGCTGTGGGGCGTCGCCAAACTCACCAAGGAGCGCAGCAGCAGCCTTGCGCCGCCCACCGCCGCCGCGGGCGCGCCGCCCGCCCC
>NW_014008089.1:0-2532 GCF_000611645.1 Monoraphidium neglectum | reverse complement strand
CGAGCCGGCGGGCGCGGCCGCGGCCGCGGACGGTGGCGACGCCGACCCTGCTGACGAGGCGCCGCCGGGCTCGCCACCGGCGTCGCCCGCGTCGTCCGCCGCGGCGGAGGCGACGGCGGACGCGTTCGCCGCGCCCGGTGACGCCGTGCCGCAGCTGGGGGCGCCCGCCGACGGCGCCGCGGCTCCCGGCGAAGCGACGGTGGCAGCGCAGGCCCTGCTTGCTGCGCCGCCCGTGCCCGCCGACGGCGCGCCGGCCGCGGCCACCGCGCCGCCGGTGACGCCGCTGCTGAGCCTGACCCAGGTCCAGGCGCTGCTGACTCACCTGTGCGCCAACCTGTCGCGCGCGATGGTGCAGACAATCAGCAACTCGCTGTGGGCTGTTGTGGTGCTGCAGCATGAGCACAGCTGGTGCATGTGCGGCAGCCTGATGCAGGTGCAGCTGCTGCTGCACACGTTTTGCCAGCAGCCGCGCGAGGCGCTGCCCGGCCACATCCAGCCGGTCATCCGCTGCATGAGCCAGCTGGCGACGGCCTGCGCCGTGCACAACGGCGACGCCTGGCTGATGTGGCAGCCGCCGGTGCTGCAGCGGCTGCTGGGGCACCTCTTCTCCCAGCGCTCCCACATGGAGCAGCACCACGTGTCGAGCGTCCTGCGTGACGTTGCGCAGGTCGCCTGCCTGCTTATGCTGTTGCAGCGGCGCAAGCTCGAGGCTTCCGCGAAGGCAGAGGGGCGGCCGCCGCTGGGGCCGCGCGCGGCTGATGACATGCTCTCAGCGCTTGCGGCGGGCGCGGGGCCGCCAGACACGGCGAGCACGATGCTCGCGCTGGGCATGCTGCGGCCGCAGCTCAGCGACATGGGGCTGCTGCCCAGCGTGCAGCACCTGTGTGGCATGCTCTCTCTTATGGCCAGCCACAACCAGGTGCGGGTGCGACCCGCGATCGGGCCTTTTTCGGGGCACTGCTCGCACCCCTGTTTGTGCACAACCCATGCCGCTTTGCTGCAGCCAAATGCCACCGAACGAAGGAGACCCGTTCTTTACACCCGTCGCAACAGCCCAACAAACCAACGCCGCGATTCCAACCCTGGCGCTCGGCCGACCGACCGACTCCATGCAGGCTGAGCTGGACGGCCGCCTGACCGCCGCGGCCGCCGCCGTCGGCGCCGTGCCTGCAGGCGCAGACGTCAACAGGGCTCTGAGCGAGGATCCGCTTGCCGCGGGCCCCACCGCGTTCGCCCTGCTGACCGCGCCGCCGCCCCCGCCGCCCGTGGCCCCGGCGGCGGCGCCTGCGCCCGCGGCAGACGCGCATGCGCAGGCGCAGCAGGCGGGGGAGGGGCTGGGCGTGTTCTCTCAAGCCGCTGACCAGGCGGCCCGCGCTCTCGCTGGCGGCGTGGGGCCGGGCATCGGGCCGGGCGCCGCGGCGGGCGCCGGGGCGCTTCCGTCGGCCCCGACCGCCGCGGCCGGCAGCATCGGCAGCAGCAGCGGCAGCAGCGGCAGCCTGCCGGCGAACGTCGAGGCTGCGGCGGCGGCGCTGCGGCAGCAGCTCGCGCTCCAGTCGCAGCAGCAAGGCGCCGACAGCGGCACGGCGGCCGGCGGCCTGGGCGGCAGTCTACTGGTTGGGGGCGCCCTCTCGGCGCTCGGGCACCGCGCGGCGGCCTCCCCCGCGGCCGCCGCGCCGGCGCTGGCGCCCGCGATCCCGGCCCCCCTCACCCCGCAGCTGCAGCTGCTGCCGCACGCGGGCCTCCGCGCGGCGGGCCAGCCGGGCGCGCCGCCGCAGCCGCACCTGGCTGCGGCGATGATGGCGGGCGGCGGCATCCCTGGGCGCTACGGCGGCGGCGGCGCCGGCGGCTCGTTCGGCCCGCCGCCCGGGAGCAGCACGGACGTCGGCATGTCCGCCGACTGGGTGCACCAGGAGGCAGCTGCCAAGCAGCTGACGCACCACATCGTCAGCGCGGAGAGCGTGTGGGCGCTCGTCGATATCTACAATGCAAACAAGACTCTCATGGATTCGATCCACCTGACGGCCTGCATCACGAGGCTCTCCAAGGTCCTCGGCTCGCGCCCCGCCGCCAACAGCCCCGCCCAGGCGATGGCTGAGCAGCTCCTCCCCCAGATCGGCCAGCAGCTGACGCCGATGCTGCCGTCGTGCAACGCGCGGGGGCTCGCGAACGTGCTGTGGGGCTACGGGCGGCTGCGCATGCGGCCGGAGGACACGTCGCTGGTCGTGCTGCTGCAGCAATTCATAAAGCACCTTGCGGAAGCGACGAGCCGCGACTGCGCAGTTGTGCTGTGGTCGCTCGCGCGGCTGTCGGAGAGCCAGGCGGGCGCGGGCGTCGCGCCGGAGCTGCTGCAGCGGGTCGGCAGCCTGCTGCTGCAGCACCTGTGCAGCTTCTCGAACGCGCGGCCCGCGGCGGGCTCGCCGGCGCGCGACGGCGACGGCGGGAGCGCGCAGGGGCTCACCGCGCGGCTGGCCGCGGCGGGGGTGTCTGGGGGCTCCTCAGACTCTGTGACTGTCAGCCTGGACGCGCCGGCGG
>NW_014008090.1:0-3074 GCF_000611645.1 Monoraphidium neglectum | reverse complement strand
GCCGCAAACAGGCACCAGCAGCTGCAGGCGCTGCTCAACATCCCGCCCTCTTTCGTGGCAGAGCTGATCATGGCGGAGCCCCGTGTCCTGTGCCTCTCCGCCACCACAGTGCGGGCAAAGTTCGACGCCCTAGTGGACAGGTGCGCCGCGCCGCGCGCATTAGATGGAAAGAACGGCCTGCGCTCGGGGCCGCGCAGCGGCTTGTGGGCCGCAGTGTACGCGCCGCCTGCTCCGCGCACCGCTGGCGAGCGGGCGGGCTGGCGGCGGCATCCGCTGGGTGCAGTTTCCGGCAGCCGGTTGGGACAGAGTAACTCCGCGATCGCCGACGAGCCTCGCACTGAGGTGCCGCCCTTCCCCCCTCTGCTGCAGGTATGGCGCGTTTTCTGTTGACATCGTGGACATGCTACTGGTGGACCCGGAAATGCTCATCAACGCGGCGCCCCTGTGCCCCCAGGAGCGCCAGCAGCGGCGCAGCCAGCAGGCCGCCGCCGCGGCGCGGCGGCGGCAGCAGCGGCAGCAGCAGCGCGCGGAGGCGGCGGCGGCAGCTGCGCTGGAGGAGGAGCGGCAGCGGCTCAGGCCCAAGTTCACGGGGCGGCAGCGGCGGCTGTTTATTGAGGGGGACGAGGAGGAAGACCCGCGGGTGTGGGGCGGGCTTGACCAAGCCACCGCGGACCCAGGGCAGCCACAGCAGCAACAGCAGCAGCAGCAGCAGCAGCAGCAGGAGCAGGAGCTAGAGGGACTGCAGGATCAGCAGCGCCAGCCATCGGCGGACGCACTCAACGCGACGAGCATTGCTGACCTGGCGGCGGACGAGGAGGGGCAGGCTGTGGCTGAGGCGGAGCAGCCGCGCGAGCATGAAAAGCGGCGGCCGGAGCAGCGGCAGCAGCAGCAGTCAGTGCTGCGGTCGCTGCTGCAGTTTTCAGACCAGTCGGGGCTTCCGCCGGCGCAGGTGCTGGGCCTGTGGCAGCAGCAGCCCGGGCTGGTTGGGCTGCCTGCGTCCGAGCTGCGGCGCCGGCTGTCGGCGGTGGCGGGCGCGATCGGCCTGGGGTCGTACGACGGCTCGGGCGGCAGCGCCACCAGCAGCACCGCAAGCGTCGACGGGGAGGGCGAGGCCGACGCAGCGGCGGCGGCGGCGATCGCCGCCGCGTCCCGCAGGCGGGCGCCCGGCGGCGACGCGTACGCAAAGGCGGCGCCCGGAGGCGCGGCCGCCGCGCGGCGCGGCAGCCGCAAGGCGGAGCCGCCCGCGGGCGCGGCGCTGACGCGGCAGCAGCAGCGGGTGCTGAAGCAGCGGCAGCGGCAGGCTGAGGCCGACGAGCTGCAGCGGCAGCGCCTGCTGAAGCAGCAGCAGGAGGAGCAGCGGCGCGGCGCCGCCGGCGTCTTGTCCGCCGGCGCCGCTGGCGCTGCCGCGCAGCTGCAAGAGCGCGGCGCCGCCTTCGGCGAGGGCGAGCTGAGCACCGCGGCGGTGCTTGAGGCGGTGCTGCGGGACGCGCCCGCGCTGCTGGCGGTTTCGCCGGACGAGATCGAGGCGCGCCGTGCGGGGCTCGGCGCCGCGTTGGGCGTGCAGGACGCGGCGCGGCTGCAGGCGCTGCTGGCGAAGCAGCCGGCGCTGCTTTCCGTTGATGCCGGCGAGCTCGCCGCCCGCGCCGCCGCGCTGGCCGCCGCGCTGCGGCTGCCGCCCCCGCGCGCGCGCCAGCTCGCCGCCGAGCGCCCCTCGCTGCTCGCCGTGCCGCGGCCGGCGCTCGCGGCGCGGCTCGGGGCGCTGGGGCGCCTGCTGGGCGTGCCCGCCGCGCTGGCGGCGGAGTGCGCGGTGCGGGAGCCTGGGCTGCTGGCCGCAGGCGAGGAGGAGGTGCGTGCGCGGTTTGATGCCTTGGCAGCAGGATTCGGTTCTTTCAGGGAGGACGCGGTGGATGTGGTCCTAGCAGACCCCTCTGTTCTGATGCGCGTCGAAGGGCGGTGACGCGGTCGGGAGGGCGCCCCGCTATCCCATGGCGCCTCGGCGGGCGGCTCACGGCTTGCAGTGTGGACAGGGCTGTTGATGGCAGCACGTGGCGGCAGGTGTGCGTTGGCACGCCCGCGCTCTGCCGGCTGCTGGACTTCTCTTCAGTGCCCTCCACCAAGCTGTCCTTCATAACAGTGAAGCCAAGGCCCCTGTGCTAGATGCACCATTGTACCAATGGAATCTGCCACTTTGAGAATGACAAGCAAGATTACACCATTGTGCTGCGAGTAGCTGTCACCCCGGCTCGAGTCGGCCGGCAAAAGGTTGACCGAGTCAGTCACGTTTGTCAGGCACAGCTGCAGGTTGATTTTGTCTGTTGCAAGGCACTACTATACACAAAAGCTGTCGCAGGTTACGCACAATCTTGAGCACTCACACACGCACCTGCGCAGCCCTAAGAGAGTCGCTTTGACGAGTTGAAGTCGTCGTCGCAATAAGGCCCAGGCTCTTGTAGAGGGCTACGCCACGCCTTAGCAACTTGTGGTAAGCTAACACTTATTACGGCGCATGCCCAGGCTCCGGAGGCGAGAGGCCACAACCTTGTCGCCCAGCGCTTGGCAGATCAAACCACTTGCCCGCCCCAGCGACGTTTCAGTCATTCAATTATTATACACCTGCTCTTGCAAAGCTCCGCGGACATTTTTGGATCCCTGCGCCCTTCGCACTCCTCCTCGTCAGGCCTCCTCCGGGACGCTCGCCCCGACTTAGCCATCAAATTCGTATTTAATAAACTTGAATACTTATCGTTACTTCATTGACAGGCCCTGCTAGACGGCGAACTTGGAAAGTAAACTCGCTTGGTTGGCCGGTTGCCCTCGCCTGCGCGCTTCATACCGTCATTCTGTGTGGCACAGCGTCCAGCCATCAATGTACTCCTTGCTACAGAACACAGTGGCAGCGACATGCCTGGCCGCAGCTGCACTCATGGCACTGGTGGGTGGGCGAGCGACACTGTAAACGCACGCAAGGGCAACATTGGCCTCGTCCGGTTGCGCTGACAGCCACTGCTTGAATTCTGATGCAGATGCAACGCTTGTAAGGTATGTTGGTGCCCCCCGGCTTGATTGTCCAGGGG
>NW_014008091.1:0-3074 GCF_000611645.1 Monoraphidium neglectum | reverse complement strand
GGCCCGGCTGGGCGGGCGCGGCTGGTTGGCCGCCGTGGCCGTCGGGCGCACCGCCGGCAGGACCTAATGAGGTGCCGCCCGCGAACTGGCCTGGATGCAGCTGAAAGGCGGCCGTTGGGCTGGGGCGCTGCGTATTGACAAACGGCGCGTCCTTGGCGTGGGCGGGCAGCGCGCCGGCAGGCAGCGCGCTGTCCGCGCCTGCACCGCTGCGGCACGGCGCCGCGCCAGCTGCGAACTGCGCGTTCATCGCGTTCACGCGCCCCGGCACGCTGTGCAGGTGTTCCTAAACACTTGACTTGTCATCCGCCATGCCGCAGGCTCCCCACACTCAAGTTTTTCGCGCGCGCATCGGTTCCGTGTCCGCGGCCCTGGCCAAGCAGGGTACAAAAAGGGCTGGAACACGGGCACTAGAGTATCTGTGTGTTTCTTGAAGGTGGCCCTCCCATTTTTTGGAACTCTGTGGTGTGCACTGCAGCGAAACGAAGTTACCCGACAAGACACCGTCGTCGAAGAAGCCTTGATGTGTCATTTGTGAGTACGCGCTTGCCCTCCTTATCTGAGGACGACTGCCCGTGTCACGCTGCACGCTGCGATGCCGCCCAGTTCATGCAGGCACCATTGCAGGGCTCCATGGTTTGGCCCCTGTGGGCCCCCCGCCCGTAACGCAAGCTGCGCAGCACACCTCAACACCGGCCAGCAAGTGCATGTGTCCGCATCCACATGCCCCGGCCCACTAAATAATACTCTGCACAGTCTCCATTATGGTGCACGCACAACAATACCCTGGGATGACTCACGAGAACATTGCACTGGTCGCCCCGCTGACAGCCATCCTGGGTGCCACCTCGCAGTTGAGGACTCTTGAGCCCTACAGGCTGCGCGCAGCAAGATGCAGCACGGTCTGCCTTGAGGCGTGGGACTCGCGGAGGTCACCTGTGGTGGCAGTGCGATTCCCAGAACAAACTTGTGTATCTGAAGGGATTATGCCAGGTCAACTTCCAGTCATGCCAGTGATACATCATGTTATTGAACCCACAGCTTTGCATGCCTTGAAACGAAAGTGTACCTAAACTTCATCGAGCTCTGCGCTGCAACCAAACAGCCGGGCGGGTCTGTCCGGTGCATGATGAAGGGTGCGTCGGGGCGGCATGCGGACAGACAACATGTTTGATATTACAAGGTGCTTGTGCAAGTACCGAGCTCCCCCCAGCAGACATCCTGATGACACGTGACCCGTGCTCCTGCACCCACCTCACCCTTGAACCTTGAGCACGAGAAGAGGTTGCGCCGACGAGAAGTGTCGTGGGCGGCGGTGTGCCCAGCAGGTGCCCCGCACCATACAGCAGCGTCGTGTGCTAGATTATGAAAGAGATGAATGGGCATTCTCAACATCTATCAACACATTGGGCCTGCCACTCACACACGCGGCGAAACAGGGGACACTCATCCGAGCAAATTGTCAACGGTGGATCAGCAATTCAAAAAATAGGAAAAGCTCGTATGATGCAGAATACTCGAAGCTTTAGTTGCACGACAAAGCACGTACCATTTAGATCAGGCAACAAGATCACTGGTACTGTGACAGACGCACCCAGGATGCCTTGATGCCTGTGGCAGCAACATCGTGAACTTTTGAAAGCCATGGCTGCCGATCTGCGGCAGCTGTACTGGCCCGGGCCGTTCCGCGGCGTTTACCAGCAGCTGCAGGCCGCCAACGCCGCGAGCGAGCCGCGCCTGCGCGAGCTGCTCGCGGGCCGCCAGGACTGGCTGCTGCTGGGCCTGGCCAAATTCCAGGCCCCGAGCGACGCGTCGCGCAGGGCGGCGCAGGACGCGTTTAAGGCTGGCAAGCTGGTGCTGTCCGCGGCGCCTGCTGGCGAGAAGGGGGGCGGGCAGCGCGTGACTGTCGAGCCACGCCTGGAGCAGGCCGCCCTCGAACTGAGCGCAATACTGGTGCGCACGCATTCCATGCACGCGCGGCCGGGCTGGGTTTTGCGGACCCGGAGGCGGGGCGCGGGGCGGGGCAGGCAGGACGACAACGCCATGGATTTTGCATGCTATTGCTTGGCCCGTCCGAAGCCTGCCGGCGTGCTGCCGCGCTCCTGGTCACGCTGTGGCACGCCACGCGCGCATGGCAGCCTCTCCGCGCAGCCGTGCGTCCGCCTTTCGCGCTGTGAGCGCCGCGACTGCCGCCCGCGTGCGAGCGAGCGTGCGGCGCCGCCCCTCCAGGCCGCCGCTTCCTGCAAACACCCCCGGCTCCTACGTCAATAGGACCTGGACGCGGTCCAGACCATCTTGCTGCTGCGCCGCTTCTCAGCCGACACGGGCACGCAGCTCGCGCCGGCTGCGGCAGCGAACGGGGGCGGGCCCATCACGTTGGATGCAGCGGTCGTGCTGGAGGTAGGGGGGCCGTGCGGGCTGGCTGCTGGCGGCATGGGCGCGCGCGCCGCGCACAGGCACGCTGGCGCACGCCGCTCAATGTGTCCTGTGTGTACGATCGAGCACACGGGATAGACTCGCGTCGGCCGCCGCCAGCGACTGAGGGCGCGCCCGGGCCGCAGCTGCGGGCCTTGGACTGAGAGCAGGCCCTGCCGCCTTGTCCCGCGCCAAAACCCCGTAATCTCAGATCATCGATTACTACTACTCTGAGCGCCTCTACCTGCTGAAGTGCCTGCAATACCTGACTATCTCTGGTGCGGTTTTGGGGGGCGAGGGGGGGGGGTCGTGGCTGCCGCGCGCTGTCTGCCATTGACGTAAGCAATCCAACTGTGCGACCAGCATGCCGGGTGCGCGGCGCACCGCACGGCCCCTTGGACTCGCTTTCTTACCTAAAAAAACCCGCGGCCCCCCTCCCTCCCCGCATGCAATGCAGTTGAGTCGGACCGGGGCGGCGTGTGCGCGCAGGCGCTGGGGGCGCTGCTGGGCAGAGGGCTGCCGCTGAAGGTGTTCCATTCGCTGTCGACCAACCTTGCTGCGGAGGGCGGCGGCGGCGGCGGCGGCGCGCAGGCGGCCGCGCAGGCGGCGGCGGCGGGCGCGCTGGTCGTGGCGGGCACGCAGGCGCTGGCGCCGTCCGCGGC
>NW_014008092.1:0-3078 GCF_000611645.1 Monoraphidium neglectum | reverse complement strand
GCGTGTATGTGTGTGGTGGGGGGGGGGGCGCATGGAGGGCGTGGGGTTTACTGTGTGCAAATCGCAGAGGGGGGTATTACAGGGTGGCTGGTTTGCGATTGGAGCAGGGGCGGGGGCCATCAGGGCTGGGTTCAGGCTTGCCTGTGGCCCAAGGTGTTGACGAGGCCACAAGAATCAGCAGGGCCAAGCCAAGCCACGACACCGTCTGCGCCCGCCGTCCGGCCGGACGCGATCTGGCTCCCGTGAGCCGGCAGGGGCGTGCGCGTGCGCATGGGGGCACCCTGCACCCTGCACCCCCCGCTCGTGAAAGCAGCTCTTGCGTGCACGTGCGTGTGTGTGCGCCACGCCTGTCGGCGAAGCGCTTGCTCGTGGGCGAGCGCAGCCCTCAACCCCTGGACGCGCGCGGCGTGCCGCTGCGACGGGGGCGGCTCACCCGCGGACGGCGTGGCAAGGATGCCCGCGCAACGTGTGCGCAGGACGACCCTGCCGCGTGGGGTGGTCACGAGCACCTTGGCGCAGTTGTTGCTGGTGCTCTCGCGTCCAATGGTGGGGCACCTGCGCCGCGAGCGGATCAGGGTTAGGGTGTTGACAGCGGCCTGCGTTGCCCGCTCCTGGTGCCGTCCAGGCCCGTGTGATTGAGCTTTAGAAACACAGATTTGTGCGAGTTGATGAGGGGGTGGCCACCTCGCGCAGGGGTGCAGCTGCGCCAGAGTTGGTATCAGAAAACCTCGCAGGCTACTGACAGCTCCCGACCCTCATATGGGCCCCAGCGGATTGAGGGTGGTGTGTCGGGGTCGCGGCGCGAGCTTCGAATCCGAGACCCTAAACCCCCATCCCTACTATTAAACCCTTTTTCCATAATTGACATCGGGTGGGGCAGGGAGAAGCTTGGACGACAACAAAAAGAATATCCCTGGCAAGGGAACCTTCCAGGTGACTGATTATGGTGTGGGGCGAAGGGGGGGGTGCTCACGTGCTGTTTCCCATCTTGAGGCGCGGCGACTGCCTGTAGAAGATGAATGGCTGGTTGGGCACCCAGTCCTGTTGAGGGGGCGAGTGGGTGGGATGACAGGGAGGTGCGGAACTTGAGGGGTCGATGAGGCCCGACAGTGAGATGAGCAGGCGTTGGAGACACAGATACGAATGCAAGGCGCAGCTTGGCACGGAGCGTCGGCAGCGCGGTTGGGACCGCGGCCGGCCGGACATGCCCGCAGGCCTGCTGGCGGGCTGTGGCGCTGCGGTCCTGGCCTCATGTGCGGCGCAGGTGGGACGGCTCCTGTAAGCGTAGCCACGACAATGACTGATGCATTATAGCGGATTCGAGGGGGGCCTCACCAGGCGGTTCCACCAATTGTAGGTGATCGTCTTGAACTTCCGGTTCCAGGCGTTCTGGTACGCCGAGTTGCCGGGCCTGACGCCGCCGTACGTGTAGACGCCCGTCACACTTCCGAGGTTGGCGTAGGAGTTGGAGAGCGTCGCGGCCGCGTAGTTCGCGAGCGCGGCGCCTCGCGAGTGGCCAACGAGCGTGATCTGGCATGCGCCCGTGCACGAGAAGTTGTTGGTGAGGATTGAAACGACCTGGTCGAAGCTCTCGAGGAAAGAAAGGTGCCAGCCGGGGTGGACGCGGACGAAGCCGGGGAGGGCAAAGAAGCGGATCTGGGGCCTGCGGCGGAGGGCGGGGGGCGGCGGCGGCAGCGGCGCTGGCGCTCAGATGGGCCTCCGCGCCGCGGCGGGGCGGCGCTGGCGGGGCCCGGGTCCCGCATCCGCAGCGGCGGCGGCGCCCGGGCGTATTGGACGCGGCGGAGCCGACTGCGGGGGCGGCGTCGTGCCCTTGTCGTGACCGCGCACGCCCAAGGCCCCGCGCGGGCGGGCTCACAAGAAGAGGCCGTTGTTCAGGGTCTGAAGGTCGGTCCACGTGCCCCGATAATTGATGAACACATTGTTGCCGGCCTTGATGAGCACTGCGGGCCAGATCCGAGGTCATCCCGTGCAATCGGCGGCCCAGGCAGCGCGCATGGCGAGTGCGCGGTCAGCGAATGGCCGCCCGGTCCGCACACGATGGTGGCAGCGCGCCGGGGCCGCCGCCTCTGGTGCATGCCGCAAAGCTGGCAGGCCGGAGCGGATGGCGCCCCAGGCGAGGCCCTTGACCCCTCAAACCTCAACCCTCCGTCGTCCGTGGCTGCTGCACGAACAGACGCATGCGGGGACCCCGCGCGCCGTGCGGCGCAGCGTCGACGGCGCACCTATGAAGGATCGCGGCGTGTCGACAAACCGGACCTGCTCCGCGCCCACCGCCTTCCATTTCGCGGTCAGGCGGCACTGGAAGTCGGCCCTGGGGTCGCCGAGGCCGGGCGGAAGCGCAGCGGGCCGGGGCGACGAGGAAGAGGTGAGAGCACATCTTGACACAGGAGTTTAGTGGCGAGCATGCGTGGGCTTGCGTGCGGCCCCCTGATGGAGACAGCAGGCTCGCTATGCCACCATGGCACCTGCAATTGACAGGTGCAGATTGCCCACAAGGCGATGCTCCACCTCGACCCTGCTGCTGCAGCGCGCGCCGCGAGGCAACACACCAGGCAACAGACGGGCACGGCAGACGCTCACCCGTCGCCGTCGGCTCCGAGGTTCGTCCTGCGGGGGTACGTATCCCTCACGAGCGTCTAGCAGAGGGCAGCACAAGGGCGGGATGGATTGGGGCAAGGGCGCAAGGCGTGAGTGCATGAGGATGCATTCCGGTCAGGTGGTGTGACGCCTCGGTTCCAAATCTTTACATGCAGCGTTGCGGGGTGCACGCCGCCGGCCTGCAGTGACTGTTGTGGCTTTCTGCCGCGCTCTGGTGACTCGAGCCTGGCACCCTGTCATAACCGCCTGGTCAAAAGCACACGCCGCCTCCGCCCTAGCTGAGAACCGCTGCGCCAGACACGTATAGATGCTGCTTGACTGATGCCGTATTGATTGGAGGTTTCCCACTTGGTCTGGTGGAACCCCGCGGCAGACCCACCGTCATGAGCCATGATCGCTGGCTGGGGTTGGCGCCGTTCCAATAGGTAGTGAGCACGTCGCTGCTGCACGGCGCTGCAA
>NW_014008093.1:1236-3466 GCF_000611645.1 Monoraphidium neglectum | reverse complement strand
GCGCGGCGTCGAGGGCGGCGTCCCCGCCGTGCGCCGCGGCGGAGAAGGCGGCGCGGCGGCCGAGGGGGGCGGGGGCGGGGACGTGGCGCTGGCGCTGCTAGAGCTGCGAGACATTCCCGTCCCTGCCCTGCCCGCGGCACGGGACGCGGGCAGTGATATTGACCCTGCACTGCTCGCGGCCCTCGTGTGTGCGTGCCACGAGGTGGACCGCGCCACGCACGCGCTGGGCCTGCCGGCAGCGCAGCGGCTGGCGGTGTGCTTGGCCGTGGCCCGGGCCGTCGAGCAAACGGGCGGTGTCGTGCGGTTTGTTGGGGACGCATACCCGCGGCTGCACGCCGCGTGCTGCGATGGGGACTCCCAGGGCGTGCTGGAGTGGGTGGACGAGCTGATGCAGGGCAAGTGACAATTAACACACGTCCAGCCCCGCGTGACGGCTTGAGCGGAGGCCCTTGGGGGGCTGGGCCCGCTGCCGCGTCGCTGGGCGCCAGCTTGAGCGGCGCGTGGTCGCGGCACAGTGAATCGGGGCAGGGGGCGGCGTGCTGCGCTCGCCGGAGGGCGCTGCAGCTTGCGGTGCAGCGAGCGCTGCATGTGAGTCCTGCCACCTTTCCTGCAGGGCTACGATAGCAATGGGGTTTATGGTGAGCGGGGTTGGGTGCTTTTGCTCTGGTCTCACTGCTTCGGTTTTTAACCCCACATACACTGTTCAGGTTTGTCTCTTGGGTCTCCCTGCTTTGGCCTCAATCCCCAAGAACACTGTTTTGTGGGGTCCAACACACCGAGACGGCAGTTCACCCTGTTAAGTACATCAAGGCACTCACAGGCTGTTCAGGATCGATAACAAATCGACTGCAGCTGGACGTGGCGTTTTTCACCATGCCTCACTTCGGGAAGCAACTGTCCGTGTCATGAGCCATGCACAGGCGGCGCCCATGCCGCGCAGCTCGTCAGCGCTGACTGTGCATGACCACACTGACTAAGGAGTGTACAGTAGTACATTGTGCAGATTGCTGCTTTGCCTCGACGGCGCCCGCAGAATTGCTCAGTCCGTTTTGCCATTGGCGGCGTGGCGTGTCGGAGCTGGCGCTATAGGCGTCAGTGCTGGGCTGCAGTGTAAATGACCAGCTGCCGTCTGACTGATATGACGTGCTGATATGTAACGGATAAAGAAATAAGCCTGCCGCCAGCGCGCACTCCTCGTAGGCTGCACATCTGGCGCTTATATCGCTGCATTTTGCAATTGCAGCTGGGGCTGCTGCGGCGGCAGCGGTGTCACAAACCTCAAGGTGGGTGCAGCGCCGCAGCGGAGGGCGGGCGCAGAAAAATCGACACACCGCTCCGCGTAGAGGATACAGGGGCTGGCCAGCTTGCTGCGGCGATCCACCGCTCTGCAAAGAGGAGCAGAAATCGGCGGCGGGCCCGAATGCTGCTGCAGCGAATGCACGCAGCAGGCACGCCGCTTCCATGGGGCCACAACCCAGGAACAGAGGCGCGACCTGCGGCCGACAGGGCGGGCGCGCCTGCAGACGCGTGGCCAGCCGCGTGCGGCAGGGCAGGCGCGCGTGCTTCCGGGCCTACGGCAGACGCCGGGCCTCCGGCGCGCGCACGCGTGAGCACCACAGTCGCCGACGCGTAGGTGTCCGTTCGAAACCAACAGGGGTGCAGGCGCTATTGGAGGCGGGCGCAGCCGGGCTACAGCTACAGTTTAACAACCACGCTTTGCAGGCAAGGTGGGCCCACCAAGAGACCGCTGGCTATCCGCTGCCCGCGCCGTCGCCTGCAAGGCTCAGGCTGCGACGCATCGCCGCGCCCGGCGGCGCAGGGCGGTCGCTGCGCGGCCGCGGGTCAAACAGGAAGAAGGGGAGCGGCGGCGCGGCGGCGAGGCGGCGCGGCAGGCGCACCACGCCGCGCCGCGGCCGGAGATACAGGGGAAACCTGGTCCGCAGGAAACAGATCTAGGGATCGGGGTTGCAGCTACAGCTTGATGCCAAAGGTGGAGAGCAGCTGCGTGGCGGAGGGCGCCGTGTTGGCGAGCACGCGCTGCATCGCGGCGAACTCGGCGGGCGTCGCCTGCAGCAGCGCGGCCACGGCCGGCATCAAGGCGTCGCGCTCCGAGCTCTAGACGTGTTTGGGGACATGGGTGTTGCATGTGAGTGTGAGTGTGCGTGCGGGTTCGGGGGTGTGTGTTGCGTGTGTGCGCATTGCTCCCCCGATCAGCCCCCCACTCCCAAAC
>NW_014008093.1:0-848 GCF_000611645.1 Monoraphidium neglectum | reverse complement strand
CGCCCAACCACCGGCCCGCCGGCCGGCCGGCCGACCTAGTCAGCACGGCAGCTGCCGGCCGGCTGCGGCCATCCACGTCAGCACAGCTACGACGGCACCCACCTTGCCGGCCATAACTGCCTCGAGGAACTTCAGGATCACGTTTTTGAGGTACACTGGGCAGGATGGAGTGGGGCCCGCAACAGGATGACGGCCGCAGGACGCGCACGGTTGAGAAGAGAAGAAAAGATCTAGGGTGCCAGCGCGCAGCGCGTCGAGCAAGCGGCTGCATGGGTTCGTGGGGTCGGGGAAAAGGGGGGGCTGCGTGCACCCCGAGCAACGCCTGACGGAGGTGGGTGTGGGTTTCGGTCCGCCCTCATGCAGCGCCCCGCCCGTCGGCCAAAGGCGCCCGGCCCGCGCCGCAGCAGATTCCCCGCGTCCCCAGCGCCCTGTCGCGGCGGGGGGCGCGCCAGCGTCGCCCCCCCCCCCCCATGAGGCCCGACCACTCACCTAGATCAACTCCCCCAAGCTTGTCCCCGGGCGCCGCCCCCACGTCCCCTTTTAAAGGGTCCTCATCCAATCCGTATAATGAGCCCCCTCCCACGGTATTCTGCACCTGCCACCGCTGCGGCGGCCCCCCGCCCGCCTGTCCACTGCCCCCGCCGGAAGCGCCGGCGGCGCCGGCGCCCGGGTCCCCCGGCTGCTGCGGGGCCGAGGCCGGGCGCGTTGGTGACATCATCCCGCTCGCGCTGCTGCCACCAGACCACTGCCGCCGCAAGCTGCCCGCGCTGCCCACGCCCCCCAGCGACGCGCCGCCGTCCGCGCCACCGGCCCCGCCGCCGCCCGCGCCGGAGCCGCGCCGCATGAGC
>NW_014008094.1:0-3079 GCF_000611645.1 Monoraphidium neglectum | reverse complement strand
ACCCTAGCCCTGAGGATTCACGAGTCGGGAACCAGCCAGCTACTTCAGCACAGGTGATGACTGACCATCATGCAACTGTCAACGGTTTGTTGGTTCCCTGGGTGGTGCTGCGAGCAACGTATGACTGCCACAAGAACGTTGAGTGCGAGCAGTGGTTGTGACAGACCTTGTCGAGATGGCAGGGGCCAGAGTAGTGAAACACTTCCACGTGCTCAGGGTTTAGGGTTTAGGGCACTAGGGGGCATGTCTGCCAACGCCAATGACCGCTGTCCAGTCATTCAAGGGTTTGTGACCCTCAACCCTAAACCCCAGTGTGTTTACAGTCATCCGTAATTATGTTGACGTCATCAGGGTGATTGGAATGTCCTGGGGGCAAGTGCACTCTGGGCGGAAGCCATCAGCAACAGGCAAGGCAGTCAGCAGCCAGTCAGCAACCAGGGGGTGGGTGCCCGGCTTTTCACACTATGTGATGTGTCACTGGGATGTGTGAAGACGTTGTGTCATGGTGTCATCATCAGGGTGACTGACATGACCAAGGGGGCAGTGCAAGGAGGTGGTTAGTATAGTACAGCCTAGTGCTGCAACCACCACTGGGCATGTTGAGTTGTATGCGCGCATGCATCTGTCTGGGCTGCCAGCCCGCCCGGAGCCCATTGCACCGTCGGAAATTTCTGAGCTGGATGGTGCTCCGGTGGTACACGATGGTTCCCGGTGGTCTACGCGCTCGGCGGAATCCGTTTAAAGACCGACGGGCAGGCTCGATGGAAAACCATCGTGCACCACCGTAGGCGTTTGCTAGCCCATTGAATGCGCTTTATATACCATACATACTTATAGCACGCTTTTGCGGATAACTTTGCTGATACTGTGTTCTAGCTGCAGATCTCTGCAGAGCTGAAGCGCAGGGCTGTGCGCCTTGCTGTTGCTGCAGTGCCCCAGTGGACCAGGCCGCTCATGCGGCAGCAAATGGTTAAGTGCACAAAGTTTTACCATTGCATGCGGCCAGCCATGAGCATGCAAGGCACAAATCGCCAGCAGGGTTGCAAACTTGACCCGAATTGATTTTCAAGGGGGGAGAGCAGCAACCTCGGGGTTAGACACTGCAGCGGTCAAGTCAGGCCCCAACACAGGGGACGTAAGTGACACTCACAGCACTGAAAATGCAACTCGCCTCAAGGCAAATCTGAAGCTGCCGCGTTGCGGCGGTAAAGGCGGCCTGCCGCCTGCACACTTAGGGGGGGGGTGTTGGCATCCATTGATGCTCAAACGCATCTGTTGTGCGGATGGTGCAAGGCGGCAGCGCCGGCTGCTGTGCGCGGGCGGCAGCTTCATGGGCGCCTTCACGGCGAGCGGCATGCCTGCAGCAGTGTGCGCCACAGGCGTGCATCGTAGACGGTTGTGGCGTATGGTGCACGCTGGCAGCGGCAGCGGCGCCGGGGCACAGCGCCCGATTTTTCACAAGGATGTTCACATCAGTGTAGCTTTGAACAGCCGCTGAAGAACCAGACACCTGTCCGAGCGCGTTCAGGCGTGATTGGGCGCAGCAGCAAGGGCAAAGTGGACGGCAGTTGGGGATTGCTGCTTTGTTTTGGACGTGCGCGCACATCACGGCATGCCCATCAGCGATGAGCGCCGTGCGTCTGAAGTTTTGCATGTGCAGACAAGAATGACTGAAGCACGGCGCCCGGGCATGCGGGCTACAACACAAAATTGGTGCAGGGCCGTGCTCTTTGCAGCGCACCTGCTTACGCCATTCAGCACTTGCAAGTTACGCCAGTTGCACCTGCTGGCGCCACCATTGCCGTGGCCAGCGCTGCACAGCAATTTTGGGTTCAGCATTGACCAAAGCAGCACGGTGTTGATAGTTCGCGTGGCTACAGTCGCGCCTGCTGGAAGGGTGGCGGCGGCGGCGGCGCCTGCTGCAACTAGGTTGTCATCGAACAGCCTGCGGCTAGGGCTGCTGATGTGGTGCCTGATGCAACAATGCAGCGCGCCATGCTGCATTTCCAGCTGCTGCTGCTGCTGCTGCTGCTGCATGATCTGCTGCAGCAAGGCATAGCGCTTCAAACCAGCAGCTTGCATGGTCCACGGGTAACTGGCAATGCGCACCGTGCAAAGCCTAGATCACAGGAGATAGCAGCATCTTTGCTTGATGGTGGCATACATGGCCCAGATTGGAGCTGGCAGACACCTCAGCCGGCTGATCCGCGTGGCCCCGGCCCACAGTTGCGCTGAGTACAGCGGCAAGGGCCATCACGTTTCAATGCGGGGTCCTGCCTAGCCGCAGCTTGCTGGGACATGGTGATCAGGGCCGTGCTGCAGTTGCTATTCATGATCTTAGAGTGTCTCAGGGCTAAAACATGGTAAATATAGTAAACATGTAAGCTATATATGACTGCCATTGAGCGGCACAAGGCCTAACAAGCACCTACAGACAGTATGTTTTGAGGATACAGAGGACTGCACACCTAAAAGCAAATACGGTACACCTCCATTGTGGTCACCGGACTGAAAATTGTGAACTTTGTTTGTATGCAAAGAGTTGTATGGGGCCAGGAGCCCTGATCAGCAGCTTCAAAGCCGCTGGTGCGTGCACAATGTCTAAGGTGTGGCCGTATGGTATCCCGTCGATGCTCCGCTGATGTTACCATGCTTGGTGGTGGCAGGGTGGTGAGCGCTGGTTTTCCGGCCAGGCTGGTGGGAAAACCATCGTGCGCCGGAAAACCACCGGGTACCATCGAGCTTGGCCGGAATCTGTCGAGCTCAGAAATTCCCGCCGACACAGGCGCCCAGTGTGCGCGACAGCTGCCAGTGGCCCCTCACACTTTCATGAGATGGCATTATGGTGAGGAATATGTCAGTGTTAGGTGACATCATCACCATTCACTCATGACTAAAGATTCATCACATACAGCTGGCTGAATTCTAGAGGCTGGCTGTTGCCAGCTCGTGCACAGCACGAGAGCAGATGCCAAGTTGGTGCTTGCGCGGAATATGAGGCTTGCTTTGCCGCTGGTGATGCAGATGAAGTGCCTGAGGCCGGCTTTCCGTCGCGCATGCCCTACTACTTTTGCCACAT
>NW_014008095.1:0-3081 GCF_000611645.1 Monoraphidium neglectum | reverse complement strand
CGTCTGGCGTGGCTCGCGCCGGTATGGCGCCGCGCTGCTTGTTTTGAGCGGGGACGGGTAGTGCCCGCCAGCTGGCGCAAGCCGGGCCAGCACCTCCAGCCTCACAGCAGCCTGGACTTGTGCATCTAGGCTCTTCCAGAGGTCCAATGTTGCGGCCTGCCGAGCACGCTGTCCCCACGTCCCCTCATTCCTGAGGCGCCTGCCCCCCCCCCATTGCCCCAACGTGCGGGCGCTTTCCCCCTTCCTGCCCGCTCCACCTCTCCCTCTCCGCAGGCACCCCCCAGGCCGACGACGCCGTTATTCTCACCGCCGCCCCCTCCCTGGCCGCCCTCACCGCGCTGCGCCTCGCGCGCTGCCCCGGCGTCACCGACGCGTCGCTCGCGGCCGTCGCGCGCGCCTGCCCCGCCCTGGTTGAGCTCGACGTGTCCGGGGCGCGGCAGGCCGTCACCGACAGGGGCGTCGCGGCGCTCGCCGCCCTCTCCCGGCTGCGGGTGCTGTCGCTCGACGGCTGCAGCCGCGTCAGCGCCGAAGGCGTCCGCGCCCTGCTGCTGCGGGCGCCCGCGGGCGCGACAGTGCCCGCGACTGCGGCGGCGGCGCCGCTAGAGACGCTCAGCTTGGCAGGCTGCGCCGGGCTGTCCGACGCGGCGCTCGCGCCGATCGGCGAGGCGCTGGCGGCCACGCTGCGCGAGCTGCGCCTGGACGGCTGCCCGCAGGTCACGAACCGCGGCCTGCGGCGGCTGCTGCCGCTGGGCGAGCTGCGGGAGCTGGGGCTCAGGGGCACGCTGGTCCAGCCGCAGGGGCCCGTGTGGCGCGCGCTGCGGCAGCGGGTGCAGCGGCTGGCCTGCGACCCGCAGGCCGGCATTTATTGCGTGGGGCTGGATTGATGGAGGCGCCTCGTGCAGATTCATGCAGGTGTATTTCTGACACAAGTCGCTGCCCTGAGTGCGGGTGGTGGCACAGCAGGTTGGCGCTGCGCTCCGAGCGCAGCCGTTTGACCGACCATACCCACGACCGCAGGGACATCATGCACGCGGCAACTCGCTAGTCGTTGACCCCTTTTTTGAATGACCGACACGGGCAAGCACCGCATGCACCCCATCACTGTGTCCAGCCCTGCCTGTGCGGGGCGTGCTCTCCACTGCAGGTTCATAATGTCGCCCAAACCTAGTTGGCCTGCCTGCCCTTTCAACTTCCGCCACCACATGTCCCATCGTGCCACTGAGCAAGGGGCGCCAGCCTGTTGCTTTCCTTAAACACTCACACTTTACATACTTACAATACCTGATGCTGTCGCTGACTACAATTGACGTGCGCACATGCACCCGTTGATGGCTGCCCTTATTTGATCAAGATTGCAGTATGCATCGATGCTCGGTTGGGTTCGTCTACGGTGTTGGATGAGTGGGCTTGGGTCCTAGCCCACATTGAATTGCACATTGCTAGTTTGATTTGTACTTGCGACATGCAAGTGTCAATGCTTGGGAAACGGTGGCGTGCAACAACGTTATCGCTCCGTGAGCGGGTGGGATGCAGTACTGGCAGGCGGCCTGGCCGCCTTCACAAGAATCAGCAAGCACGCCTGATTGTGGCGATGCTCGAACCAACAGAGTAGATTTAAACTTTGCAGCGTCCAATGTACATGGTGTCACCCATGTTGAGTCAAAAGCTGTGCGCTGGGGGACTGCGGGGATCTCGCACGGACGCAGTGCTCCAACCGCGTACACCCGCCGCTGCGCTTCAGCTGCATACGCAGCGTGTGCGCGGGTACCTGCCACCCCAGCTTGTGAGACTGCCCAGGGTGCCACAGATGGCTGAGCACTGCCGCTGGTCGAAACCCGCAGTACTCAAGGACAAGGCCCATCGTCATCAAGCGCTGGTCCTGGTCTTCTGGGCCTTCCTGGCCTTTGCCAGTTCCTTGCACTCAGCCTTGTGGGTCGGCCATGCAGCTTTCTGCGGGGATGCGGCGCGTGGGAGCCAGCAGGGCGTTGCACAAAATCTGACGGTGGAAGGCCGGGGATGCCGCTGGGGAACAGACACGAAGTGGATACATGGGCGGCCGCATGAGATGTTCGCCCGCCCCTGATCCCATCAGGGCGTCCCCCCCTGGGGTGTCTTCCCCTGAGGTGATGTCTGCCCCGGACGCCCCACGGTCCTGGTCGCACCTGGCAAGCAATGCTGCAGTAGCCTGCGGTGAAGCGTGGAGCATTACGAATCGGTCCAGTCAGCATCCGGTCAGCAATAAGCCGCAAGCAACAGCGTTATGAGTGAGAGGCAAGCCACCCACGCGCCCATTGAAGGCGCGTGCTGCGTCTCAGTGCCCTTCAACCCTGCCAGCGACCCCACCGCACGAAAGCTCCCAATTACCAATCCACACCCACCCGCCGTCATGCACGCGCTGCAGCGCTTGAGTTCATCGGCGACAGTGCCGCATTGGCTGCACTTGACCTTGCGCGCGTGGGCAGCTGCATTGGCCGCAATAGACTCCTGCACAGGAGATGGGAAAGCAGCAGATGCTCACACGAGTCAAACTGAGGGCCACAAACTAGACCCATAGTAAAGAAAGTGCTCGATGTTGATATGGTGAGAGGTAACCCTGGCACTGATGTGTTCTCTGCCCCAGTGTGCAGGCTGGTGCTCCAAGTATGTGCGCCCAACCTTGTTGCAGCTCAGCTCTGAGCAGGGGAAACGGGTGGTAGGCGGCCTGCCCTTCGGGTAGCTGTCAAGGAGTGATGCCACAGTCTTGCGAACCTGGGTGTGTGTGCGTGCGCATTCGTGTCACCAGCATCGAAGCATGGTGGGGCCATGAGCGCACACAGCGATTCGGCATGGGCGTGCATGACACGTGCAGCGCATGTGCATACAGTTGAGCACACCTCACCGAGCACCCTGAAGCGGCAAACACAGAAATGCCAGAATCACACCGCCCGCGCGAGCCTGGTGAGCAGCACTCAGCGATGTGCTGCTGGGGCCCACGGTATAGTGGCTGTGCGTGTGTGGGGCCCTCTCACGTGCTCTGTGCTCATGCGATGTGCCACAGGAAGGTACTTGATCAAGGGGTAGAGCTTGTCGGCCTGCATGCCC
>NW_014008096.1:0-3083 GCF_000611645.1 Monoraphidium neglectum | reverse complement strand
GTAGCGGAGGGGGCGTCGGGAACGGGCGTTGCTGGGGGGTCTGGCGGGAAGGCAGCGGAACAGTGACCATGACCGCGTCCGCTGGCGGCAGCAGGCGGGGCGCTGCACAAATGCAAAGGCGTCCGCGCGCCCCTGCCACGGCCGTACATTTTCACGCGCGCGCACCCGCAGTCATGCACACACATGCTCCAACCCCCATGCGTAATCATGGCTCCTCCCCACACATGCACCCACATGCACACATGCACACATGCACGCACATGTGCACTCACGCACATTTCCACCCACATGCATACACACATGTCAACATGACACGCCCACCCCAGCCCACCCCCCCACACACACACACCTTCCGGATGTAGGGGCCCGCGAAGACATCGAAGTCCTGGGGGCTCAGGTGGCTGGCCCAGCTGTCAAAGATCTGGACAGCCTGCAGTTCAAAATTTCGAACAACGTGTTCACGAGGAGGAGGGGGGGATTAACGTCAGCAGCCATAATGCGAGCGACTAGGCGTGCGTCGAGCGGGGCCGTGCCTGCCGCGAGCGGCCGTGCGCCCGGCAGCTGTTCCGAAAGCGGCGCGCGGACCAGCCATAAGGGCACCCTTCGCGGCACCCTTGGACAACCCTGCGCCGCGTCCCCCTGCCCCCCTCCCCCCTAACACACAAAAATCAACTGCGGGCGGCCTGCCCCCTGACTCTGGGGGCTTCAGGGAGTTTCAGGGAGTTACCAACCCTCGGAGTTACCAACCCTGGGTGCACGCGCACCTGGGCGCCCGCGTCGGCCTGGTAGCGCACGTAGTCGGCCACGTTGTCCGCCAGCTTGTCCAGCAGGGCGTGGAGCACCTGGCGGTTGAAAGGCGGTTGGGGTTGGTTGGGGTTGGTTGGGGTGGTTCAGGGCCGCGATTTTGTGTGTGGCGCCCAGCGATTCGCACCGGCCGGCGGCGCTCAGGCGGCCATCCCTCCAAACTGAGCGCGCGCCGTGGCTGCCAGGCCGCCGGCAGCGAGGGAGGGCGGAGGGCGTGCTCAGGCTCGGCCCTGGCTTTCCCTCAGGTGCGCACCTCGGGCTGCGCGAAGGCCATGCGCTTGGTGTGGGCGAAGGACTTGCTGGAGCCGCCCTCGATGACGTAGGTGGCGAGGGTGAAGGGCGCGCCCACAAAGCCCAGCACGGTCGACTGGTTGCCGACCTGCGGGGGGGGGGGGGGTTCATAACCAAGAGGTCGCGGGGTCGAGCCCGGCAGGCGGAACTTTTTTTGATGTTGCACGGCGTAGGGGAGCAAGGAGCTGGGTGCGCCCGTGCTGCCGGCAGGGCCTGGCGCATAGGGAGACCCAGCAGCCGCGCAGCCGCAGGGCCCAGGCATCGCGGCACGGCTGTTGCTTCACCCGTCCTTCGTAAGGATGGAGTTTATTTTTAGGGGGTGTTGCGGGCGCGCACCTCCTGGCGCAGGATGCGGAGGGACTCGCCCACGAAGGGGCAGGACTCCTCGGCCTGCAGCTTGGTGATCTGCTTGACCTGCTCCAGGGTGCGGATGGGGTTGTCGATGACGGGGCCCTTGCCCTGGGGGGGGGGAGGGAAGGGAGCAGGCAGCGTGTTCAGTGTATGTGATTTGAGAGGGAGCGAGTGTGTGTGAGTGTGTGATTGTGAGTATGTGAGCGTGCGCAAGAGGGACAAGAGGAACGCATGGTGTCGCGATGGGCATGTAGGCAACAGGGAGGGGTGTGCATGGGGTTCGGAAGGGTGCAGGGGAGCGGGGAGCGCACAAAGGCAGCCCAGTAGTGTCGAAGGCAGCGGGCGCGACAAGGGGGGGACCAAGGGCCCATCGGCCGGGCCGGGGCCACGATACGAGTGGCGTGTGCGGCGCACTGGGGCGGGGCAGGGCGGGGGGATGTTCGCTGTGGGATCCGACAGCCATTGGGTGTGTGCATCACTGATGCCCTCAGGCTGGTGCCAGCTTTTATCGTCATATCCCGCGCGGGGCCAAGAGGAGCGGGGGCACGGGGCCCGGGGCCTGATACGCGCGTGGCCGCCTGCACACAAACAAGCGCAGCGCTTGTAGGGCAGCCAAGCAGTGACCACTCGCCGCCCATGGCAAGCACCCTGGCAGGTCCTTCCGCGGCGTGTCCGCCTGCAAACTTGCGCCAACACCACACCCCTCATGACCCACGACCGCCGCCCCAGCTCCGCGTCCACAACACGAGCCCCGGCATGACCGGTCCAGCGGCGGTCAAACGCCCACACGCGAGACGTCTGCTGGGGCCGGCCGCGGGGGGCCGCATTTGCACACAGTGATTCAACAATTATTAAAAATGTCACTAGCTTTCAGCTCAAATTATCGTGCCGCTGTGCTAATTCTCACTGTGAGGATGTCGAAGGGGATGTTCATGCCGGCCAGCGGCGTGAGGATGTCGCTGAACAGGATCACGCCGTCGGGCTTGAACGCGCGCCACGGCTGCAGGGACACCTCCACCTGCAAGTCGAGCGGGATTGTGTGGGTGCAGCGCGGAGGGGGTGGGCGCGAGACATGGAAGCGTGCGCGGGCCGGGGCCGGGCGCCGTGAAGCTTGAGAGTATTGAGGGCTGTGCTGAGGGCCGGGCCCGTGGCCCGTGGCGGGGGTGCTCGAGGCGGGGGTCGTTCGGCGAGCGCCTGTCCGCTCATCATCAGAGCAGTCCGTATCACAGTCATTGGTATCTGTGTTCCACGGCTCTTCGCGTCGGTGGCAAACTGTCTGCCAAAGTATCTGGGGGTCAAATCATCTGAAAAAGCGCCCACCGCGAGGTCGACGTTCTCGGAGCGCTCCCTGAAGGTGGTGTGCTTCTTGCAGAGCTCTTGGTACACCTGCCATTGGATAAGACAGGAAAACGATGCGAATATGGATATGGAGTAGACTGGAATCCAGCTTATTGTAAATCAGTGGGTTGCTTACAGCTGACGCCATGGGCCGGCGGCGCCGGCCCCGCGGCGCGGGCGGCGTCGGAGGTTGCGGGCTGGGCCGTACGGGAGCGGCGCCGCGGGAGGGCCGCTGGGGGCGTCCGGGCGCGGGGCGGCCCGCGGCGCGGCGGCGGAGGGGCGCCCGCGGCTGCGGCCGC
>NW_014008097.1:0-3084 GCF_000611645.1 Monoraphidium neglectum | reverse complement strand
GCATAATCCTACGCTCCACGGCCACCCACTCCCCCATACCCCCCTCCATTGATGACGTCACCGCCAGGTGGACTACAAGCTCATGCCCCACGTGTACCACACGGTCTCGGCCTGGATGCCAAACGCCCCCTCCATGCCGCCCATCATGAACATGCCCGTCCAGGCAAGCCCCCAGTCTCCGCATGAGGGTTGATGGGCGACAACCTTGCCACTCACGCCTTCTGACATCCCCATCAGCCCCGCCCAGCCGTGCAAGCGCGGCTGCCGCGCTTGGTGCAAGCGGGTGTTGCCGTGTTGGGCCGCGAGGGGCGGGTGCACGCAGGGAGAGCCTTGGCGACGCGGGCGGCACCCGGGGGCGAGGCCCGCGCGGGGGCGTTCAGCGCTTCGTTCTTTCACCAGGCATGGACCCTTGCTGATGCCAGCCAGAACGCGATCAAAACACAAGGACATGCTTGCCCCGCCGATGCGATAACAGCTGCCAAAGACGCCCGCCCGTGTGTGCGACCCGCCCTTCATCCAGAGTGCGATCCTGGAGCCCGAGCCCGGCAGCATCGTGCCGCGCGGCACACGGGCGGTGTGGGTGCGCGGCTACGCCTGGAGCGGCGGCGGCTCGCCCATCATCCGGTGTGTGTGCTCTTTCGCATGCGCGTGTGCCCGCACGTACCAGCGCCAGGGGTGGAGGTTGACGCAGAGACGAGGAAGCGTCGATGCCTGGATGTTTCGTGCGCACCTGCAGCACGCAGAACTGTTGCTGCCATGTTTGCCATGCATTTTTGATCGTTTTGCTGGCTGGCTTGAGAGCAGGCCCCAGTCGCTCCGGACTTGCACCCGGGACTAAGCACGTGCATTGCACCAAGGGACAGGACAGTGCCCCGCTGCAAGGCTGTCAAACGCGTCCCCGTACCAACCCTCCCCCGCGCACCGCCACCCCTGGTCCCCCTGGCAACCCCTCGCCGCCGCCACACCCGCGTCGACAAACGCCGCCGCCGCCGCCCCACGCAGCGTGGACGTGAGCGCCGACAACGGCGCCACCTGGGTGCTGGCAGACCTCACGGAGACCCACCTCGGCCCGGGCGGCAAGGCTTGGGCCTGGACCAAGTTTCAAGTGCCAATAGAGGTACGCGAGGCTCCCCCTCCTGGCCCCCACCCCTCCTGGCCCCCTGGTTGGCCCTGGTTTTCCTGATTTGCCCGACACACTCCTGCCGCCTCCAAGGAGGTTTTGAGGGGTCAATCACTGGCAGCTGTGGCTGGGCTCGTGACTGTCCGCGCCGTCGGGCCGCATTTTGAACCCCGCAGCGCACATCCTGCATGCGCAGCAGGCGCGCGTGGGGGCTCGGTTTCGTCCGCGCGAGCGACATGATCAAGTTTGTGCTTGCTTGCGTGCGCTCGCCACGCCCCAGGTGCCGCATGCCATCCGCGCGCGCGGCGGCAAGTGGCGGCTGGCGGTCAAGGCCATCAACTGCAACTGCGACTCCCAGCCGGTGCGTGGCGGCAGCGAGCGTCGGGGCGGGGCGGGGTCGGGCGGGGTGTGGGTGGGTCTCGGTGGGATTTGGCGGGGTTTGGCGGGGGGAGAGCGCCAGGTGCGGCGGGTGGCAGGTGGCGCGTGCCGCCGCACCGCCCTACCTCTTGACGCGCACGGCAAGTGTGCGCGGGGTTGCAAGATTGAGGGGCGGCAAACGGGGCGTGTCTGTCCCCTCGGCTTGCGATAACGCTTGCACGCCTGCAGCCACACAAGGCACCGTTGGGCCTCCAGTCTGAAGTGACCTTGCCGCCCAGCAACACGCTAGCACTGACCCCCATGCTGGCAGCTGCTGCTGCAGCTGCTGCTGCTATGCTGGTGGTGGTGGTGGTGGTGGTGGTGACAAGGTACGTCTCCTGTCTGCTGAATGCTGGTTGGCGGCTGTTGCCGCGGCATGCTCTCACCCGCCACTCTCTTGGCGTTTCCTGCCGCCCCGCCGGCAGGGCTCTGTGGCGGCGGTGTGGAACTTCCGAGGACTGGCCAACAACGCGTGGCACACGACCCCGCTGTTTGTGGAGCCACCCAGCCGCGACCGGTAGCCGCTGCGCCGGCGGTGGCGTCGCCGCCCCTTTCGCCATTGCCGCCGGAGACGCCGCTGCCGGCGCCACCGCTGCAGTGGCTGTTTGATGCGACCGCAGACCCCGGTGCTCCCTTGCGGGCAATCATTTTGCGCGACAGCCACCGCAGCATCGCGTGGCTGACTTTGTGCATTGCTGCTTTGAGCTTTGCTTCTACTGAAGCTGAGCTTTGACTTGCATGGTTCCCTAAGATTCTTGGTTTATTGGCGCCGTAAACCCTTGGCGCGGATGAAACCCGTCACTGTTGCTGTTGCCCAACCTCGGGCTGGCGGTGCAGCAAGACATAGGCCACACAGATAGAATGGTAATTTAATCATGCTATAGCATCACTGCCATCGGCCTTGCGCACATCAGAGCGGACCTCCTCATTCCTCACCTTCCAACGGATCCCAAGGCAGGCGGCAACACACGTAACACCAAACAAGCCAAGATGAAGCTGCAGATCTACAAACAGAGCAATGAGGGCGCACTGCACACACACAGGAGACATGCCTGGCCTCTCCAGCGCACAGGCGGGCCGCAGGTTTGATCGCCTGCGGCGACGGTAGCGCAGCATCCGTGCGCCCTCGCCCCCCTGCCGGCGCCCATGATAGCAAGGGCATGACGGTGCAGAGGTGTTTTGCCGGGGGCCCCGTCACCCCCGCGCCGCAGGCGGCGGATACAGGGCTCCATGATGATGATTTGTTTCCGCGTCTGCAGCTGCAAGACTCATCGGGAGACGGCTCCAGCTTCTTGCTTTGCTCTGTTACAATCGTCTAGGCTAGCTAGACTCCTCTCGCCACTGTGACCAACCGGTGTGAAAACAACAACATGAGTTAAGCGCAAACTAGCCGCCCACGGCAGGCAGCAACACACGTAACACCAAACACGCCAAGACAAAGCTGCAGATCACAAACGAAGCAGTGAGGGCGCACTGCACACACCCAGGAGACATGCCTGGCCCTGGGCCCTGGGGCCTCTCCAGCTTTGCTTTGCTTTGCTTTGCTC
>NW_014008098.1:0-3083 GCF_000611645.1 Monoraphidium neglectum | reverse complement strand
GGGGGGGGGGGGGGGGGGGGGGGGGGGGCCGGGGCGGCGGGGGCGGAGACTTGTGAAAAGCACGGGGGCATGGTTGCACATGGCTGTGCAAACATGGGGTGCCCCGCACACACTGCCGCGCTATGGGCACACGCTGCCATGCTACTGGCAAGCCTCATCACTTGCTGGTCGCCAAGGGACACGATCCACGCGGTCCGGGACATGCCAGGGGTATCACACAGCTGTTTTCATGTGTGGCGATTGAGACTCACCGTCATCAAGGGCTTGCGAGCATCGAGTGTAGAAATCTGGGTGCCACGAAGCCTCCATGGACGGCGGTTTGAAACACAAGTGCCGCTCTGCCTGCTTGGCGAGCGCCCACAGTGAGTCGAGCGCCGCCTGTGCTGACGGGGCTTCACTGCCGTGATCGGCAGAGGCAGGCACCGGATGCATCGTATGCGGACGAATGTAAGAAACAAGGCAAATTGTCCTTGACAGCAGGCTAACGAAGATCGCCGTTCAGATCTGCAGGGTCAGGATGCGGAGTGAAAATACTGACGGTTTGATGCATAATTGTTACAAAAGGCATATACTTGGCGTCTTTCGTCGCACGTCGTTGTGTCTGGGTGTATGAGACATCAGTGTCGCGGCTGCACAGGTGCACATGTGCGTTGACCCTCATTCCCGCACTTCTTCAGGGAACTCCTTTTTGAACCTTGAAGACACATGTAAAACGGTTTGGAAGGCTGCATTTCTCACATCATGCATAAAATATTCAAGCGTCTAGACAGCAACCAGGAGCGCTTGCTTGCAGTCGCAAAGCGACCCATACAAACACTTGGGCCAACACGCCCGCGCACCGCCGTTCCGAGGCCGCCTATTGCGCCCACGTCAGCAAGGCTCACCTGAAAAGATGGTTAGGTAGCATATTCAGGGGTACCTTGCTTGCAGTCAGCTGATTGGAAGGTGAAGGTGCCAACACAGGCAAAGGCGACAGCGCCGCTGCAGTCACGCACGATGATGCATGCGCTGATCGGGAATCCTGAAACTCGTTGAACAACAACGGAGCCTTGCCCAACACCACACAGTACCTCAAACGCCTCACCGCACAGAGTGCCCATGCACATTGCCGTCGGAGTGCCTGAGTGCGGTCCGTGAGCACCTCAGGGAGCAGGGGGTCAACGACATAATCCGCAAAACCAGCCACAGTGCGTCTCCCGGCACAGAACCAATTACCCTGCGCTGTTCAATGAACGCTAGGAGCAGTTGTTGCACCTGGTCCTTCTACCTCCACACCACGCATGAGTTGGCGCAGTGTGGAAGACAGTGGCATCACACCACAGCCGGGCCAGGCCGAAACCCATGATGCACTCCCCACAGCCGTGCGCTAAGGTGCTGCAAGAACCGCCGCACATCAGCTGGGCAGGCCGTGCTTGGCCCAGAAAAGGAGTCGGATTCTTGCCTGCAGGTTTTCACGTGCAAGCCTATCTCCTCTGTTCATTTCACAGAGCTGCCAGAAGCGCACGCGTGCAACCCACAGGCACCTCCCTGACACACCTGCCAAACTGTCTGCCGCTGCAGCTCCCGCATCGATGCCCTGAGGGACGGCGGTCAACGCGCGGCAAAGGCGTCATTAGGCGCTACGACACTCGTCCCGGTGCTCGCCGTTCAGAAGTCACCTTTGTGCTGCCGCCCACGCCGCAATCTTGCTTGGCCTGAATTATTCGCCTTGTACATGGGCTGAAGCGACGCGGAGAATGCCGCGCAGCATGGCGGGTGCGCAAAGCTGCTCCTGCTGCTGCTGCTGCTGCTGCTGCTGCTGCTGCTGCTGCTGCTGCTGCTGCTGCTGCTCCTGCTGCTGTTGATATTCATGGGCGTATCGTGAGAATGGCAACAACATATATGGGCATGACAAGGCGCTGGACTCGACCGGGTCGCGTGTCAGTACAGGGGCAAACAACCCTGCCAGTTAAACGCCTCGTGGTCGCTCCTTGCTGTATGTGGTATCCATGCCTGCCAGACGGCGCTCGCACCGCAATGATTGAGTGAACCGGGGTGTACCCGTGGAATGGGTAAGGACAGGGATACCCCAACTGCAATGAGCACTCTGCTGCTTGCCATGCACGCATGTGAGGTGTCTGTGGTAGTGCCGCTCCAGCAGATGCCAGACTGGAATCAGGTCTGCATGCGTGCAACAATGGCGTGTTTTTATGCTAGACAGTTATCCACACATTGAATCTTCCGCGTGCCGCAGTGGCATGCTCACATGAGGTTCAGCAAATGCGGTGATCTCCTGTCCAACATGGCTGCATGCTTCGTAATCAAGTCCAATGGCGGGCGCAGTCTAGAGACGGTCCGTCCGGATGGGGGGGGGGGGCGCCAACACCCAATCACAATACAGTAGGTGGTACGGAATGGATTTCATGCGGTCCAAGCGTGAGCCGTGCCGGCAGTAAGTGCCGTGCTCTTACCAAACAGTCTGCGCAACACGGTCCGCTCAACTCTTACCGCCCTGGCTCCGACAGCTGCGCTAGGTAACATGCACAGCGCTGGCCTCGCATACATGTCTACTTTTAGAAGTGTTTTATCTCTTCATGGCATCAACACAGCCATATACACCCCCACTGGGCTCGATGCTGGGGTGTAATCCCAAGCGACAGCTGCTCACCCCCTGAGTCAGGCTGCAAAACCATCGGCACAGCTCGCCGCGTCCCGCCTATAGCCACAAAGACCCGTGGTTCCAAGTATATGAGAACTAGGGACAAGGAGGGCCAAGGAGGGCCATGCAGTCCGGACACACCTACAGAGTCCTGTGTGTGAATGAGTGACAAAGCGCCACCTTGTCGGTGTGTCATGAAGCGTGGTCAGAATCCGGGTGTGAGGAGTTTGATAAGCACTGCTACGAGTATAAAATGCGTGTCAATTTCTACCATTTGCAATCCACCACCTCCACCCCCGCCCAAGTGCCCACCCACTCGTACAGTCCATTGCTCGGGCTCTTCACGCAGGTGGGCACGATCGTCCGGGATGCTACATGATACAATTATATTGCGCATAATATCACGGGTATTGCGTTGGGACACCAGTGCGCCCAGCCCCCCCCC
>NW_014008099.1:1077-3456 GCF_000611645.1 Monoraphidium neglectum | reverse complement strand
GTGCCGGCTTGTCGCGCATCCCCTGCCGAACTCTGCGGCGCCTCAGGGCTCGGCGCACCCCCGCACGCACGCCCCTCGGCCCGCGGCGCCCAACTGCTGCGTAGGCAGCTGCGGCACCCTCAACGACCCAGCGCCCACAGCACGTCGCGATGCACTCATCGTCCCCCACCCACCCCTGCTGCCTTCGCTCCGTTCCCCTGCCGCTGGCGTCTGCCGCAGGCGGCCGCATCTTTGAGGCCACGGCCGGCAACACGGGCCTCGCGCTGGCGCTGGTCGCGGCGCGGCGCGGGTACCGGCTGACAGTCGTGGTGCCTGACAAGATGAGCGACGAGAAGATCGCCTCGCTGCGCAGCATGGGCGCGGAGGTGGGTGTTTTGTTTCTTGTTGGGGCGCGGAGGTGGGCGTTATGTTTTTTGGGGGGCGTGGGGGCGGGAAGGAAGGGAAAGACACACAGGCAGAATGGCCAAGGGGGAACAAGCGAGGGAGGGCGTAACATTTCACAGGCCTTTACAAAGGCAGGCGGAGGGAGAAGGAGCAAACGAAATGAAGAAGGGTCTGCGGGGGGAGTTGCAGTAGGGGTGAAAAAATGGTGCAGGGTTCCCCTGGTGGTGCGCCGCATTTCTGGCTGCAGGCCAAGGCCGAAAGCCTGTGGGGCTGGCTCGCGCGCCGGAGCCGCACGATGTTGGCTGTATTGGGATCCATCCATTTCGCGTCATGAGCGTTGCGACGAGAAGAGGGAACGACGGGCGCTGCGTTGACATGGGTCGCATGCGCACATGCGTACAACCACGCGCACACACACGTGCGCGCACAAACACACAGACACACAGACACACACACGCACACGCACACCCACGGGCACATGCCAACATCCTCCTGCATCCCCATGTCCACCCCCATGTACCCTAGGTTGTGCTGACCAGGAGCGACGTCGGGAAGGTGAGGGGTTAGGCCACACCACTGCCGCGGCGGCAAGGCTGGCTTGCCTCTGGAGCAGACAGCGGTCCGGGCCCGGTTGCCGTCGGGATTTGACGCCGCCAATGAGTGCAATAGGACGACTGCTTGAATCTGGACGGCGGCCGGAACTGGGCTGAACCTGCAAGTGCGCGCCATTCCCCCCCTGGCTTCAAGCACGCCCTTTGCCACTTGCACGCAGTGTCGCACTCCACGCGCGCATGCACCTCACCCTGCGTCACCCTGCGTCACCCCGCATCACCCAGCGTCACCCCGTGTAACCCTGCGTCACCAGGGTCACCCCGAGTACTACCAGGACCTGGCAGAGCGCCTGGCCAGGGAGGCACAGGAGGAGACCGGGGAACCGGCGGTGTTCATCAACCAGTTTGCAAACCCGGCCAACCCCGCGGCGCACTTCGAGGGCACCGGGCCGGAGATCTGGTGAGGCGGGCTGGGTGGGGCGAGGGGTCAGGATTGATCGAGAGGGGCGTGCAGGCGTGCCTGTAGAGGCACTACGGCAGGGGCTTGCATCGGCGAACGCTGCCGGGGCTCGCCCGCTGGGCGACTTTTGACTGGCTCTGATCTTGCTATAATCCAACGGAGGGTCCAAATTTCTGAAGGGGTCCTCCTATGTCTGGGGCGTGCTTAGCTGGCTATTGCGGATGTCAGTTTGGCCTTATTGTTTGGCCTTATTGTTTGGCCTTCTATCTGCAGCCCCCTCCGACCTCGGCCCCTCCGGCCGGCACCAACATCCCCCCGCCCCGCCGCCCTTACAGGCAGCAGATGGGCGGCCGCGTCGACGCCTTTGTCGCCGGCGTCGGCTCCGGCGGCACGCTCGCCGGCGTCGGCGCATTCCTGCGCGCCCGCAACCCCGCCGTCGAGCTCGTCCTCGCGGACCCGGACGGCTCGATCCTCGCGCCGCTCGTGAAGTCGGGGTCCTGCGGCGCCGCGGGCTCGTGGCTGGTCGAAGGCATCGGCGAGGACTTCGTGCCCTCGAACCTGGACCTGAAAATCGTGTCGTCCGCATACACAGTGTCGGACGCCGAGGCGTTTGCAGCTGCCCGGCAGCTGCTGCTGCTGGAGGGCGTGCTCGCGGGCGGCAGCGCGGGCGCGCTGCTGGCCGCGGCGCTGCGGTACTGCCGGGAGCAGACGGCGCCGAAGCGGGTGGTGACCATCGTGTGCGACGCGGGCAGCAGGTGCGGGCGCGCCGGGCCGCCGCTCGGGACGCGTTTGGGTGGCGTTTTGTGTGCTTCTGTGTGGGGTCGGTCACCCCCACCCCCATCCCCACCTTCATCCTCCCCCCGGGGGGGAGGCTCCGACTCCACCCGTCCACCTCAAAACAAACCCCTCCGAATCGGCTCTGACGCTCCGCCGACCACGCCGCTCCGGAGCCCCTGCCCATCCACGTCAACCCCCCCCCCCCCC
>NW_014008099.1:0-709 GCF_000611645.1 Monoraphidium neglectum | reverse complement strand
ACACACACACACTCTCTCTCTCTCTCTCACACACACACACACACACACACCAAAAACACCTCCCGCCGGCAGGTACCTGTCCAAGCAGTTCAACGACCACTGGATGGCTGAGAACGGCCTGGTGCCGCGCGCCAAGACGGGGGACGTGCGGGACCTCATAGCGCGGCGCCACCTGGAGGGGGAGGACATCTGGGCCAACCCCGAGTTGCCCGTGGACCAGGCCATCCGCAGGTGTGTATACGTGTTTTTTGTGGGGAATGTATGTGCGCACGCATGTGTGCTTGTGTTTGTGTTGGGGGGGATGCGGCGGGGAATGTCAGAGTGCGGGTGTGTGCGAGCCTGTGTGTGTGTGTGTGAGTGTGTGTGAATGTGTGTATGGGGGGGCTGTGTGTGTGTGCCTGTTTGTGTTTGTGTGCAACTCTGTATGGGTCCGTGTGAGTGGATGGGTGGGGGACGGGTGCGCACGCGTCGCTGGGTGGGCACACAGGTGGATGGTTGGGTTGGTGCCCCAGGGAGCAAGGGCGTGGCACGGCGCTGAAGACGCCCTCCGCGCGCGAAAAGGCTGCGACGGCCTTGGGATCATGGGCAGGCAGAGGGGGGGCCCAAACACGCCCGCCGCGCGCCTAGCCGGGTCAGCGCGCGACCCAGGGCCCTTGCCTTGCAAGTACAGAGCCTCAAACGACAACCCCCTCTCCCCGCACCCCCCCCC
>NW_014008100.1:0-3087 GCF_000611645.1 Monoraphidium neglectum | reverse complement strand
GTGTGAGGGTTTGTGTGTGTGTGTGTGTGTGTGTGTGTGTGTGTGTGTGCATGTGTTTGTTTTTTTCCCTCTCCCAAAAAGAAAGAAAAACAGAGGGCGTTTGTTGTTTGTGGTGCTCCGGAGGGGGCCAGGACCAGCAGCAGGGGCGGGGTGAAGAGGCGGACGTGTGGGCCCCGTTGCCGGGCTGGGAACAGCTGCGACAACAGACGCTTGCGGCTGTCTCTGAAGAAGTGGGCGCAGGTGCGCCACCGCAATTTGCCTGGCCACGCACAGCAGGCCGAACGCCTGGGCCTGACTCGCACAGTGCCCACCTGAGCCCCTTAGCACCGCCGCGCGATAGGGCGCGCACGGCCGCCTCCAGTGCCGCGGTGTACTGCGTGCACTTGGCGCTCGGCGGCTCGGCCCAGCCGGGGTGCGCGACCATGGCGGCCTCTTGGGGACCCAGCACCGCGCCGTCCGCCTCGGCCGGCAGCAGCCACAGCGCGCCGAGCCCGGGCGCAGCGCCGCGGCCGGAGGCGGCGGCGGCGGCGCGGCCGGCGGAGCGTGCTGCGGAGACGGCGGACCGCCATGCGCGCCAGTAGGTGGGGAAGGAGCCTTGCGCTATGGCTAGGGTGCGCAGGAGGGCGGCTTGCTCGACCTGGGGCGTGGAAGTCCGTTCAAGAGGGACGGGTTGCAGGAAGGGTTGGGGGCAGCGATGGTCGGAGGCGCCTGTCGGGTCCAGGCGCCAGCAGGCGGGACACACAGCGTTGGCGGGCGCATGGGTGCTGTGTTTTAATGGATAGGGCCAACGGGGACGCCTGCATGGGCTATGCATGCGGGGCTTTGATGGCGGCCGGGGTGGAGGGGCCTCTGCGGTGGGGCCTCGCGGATGGGGGCTGCTCAGGGGGTTGCGCCCGCACCTTGCAGTCAGGGTTGGCGCCGGCCAGGGAGGCAGTGTAGCCGTTGAACTCAAACCCGTAATAGGCGACCTGGACCAGAATCGGTTGGCAGAGGGGCGCAAGCCGGGCAGCTGCGGTCACATGGCAGGCACCCGTTCAGCAGCAGGGGATGATCGGCGTCACACGCACCGTGCACACGTGTCACACGCGCCCTGAGCGCACTTGCCGAGGCGGCCGGCCTCACGTCAGGGCATGCGCCCGGCCACTGGCGCCTGTGTGCGCGGTGCGCGCACGTCAGGCACCCGACTGAGTCGTGCAGCGCTGGGCCCGCGCGCGGCCGCCGGCACTCCCGGCCCGCCCCGCCCTGGGCCCGGCCACACCTTGAAGACAAAGTTCCGCAGCTGTGGGCTGAACCCGACGTTTATGACGCCCCTCACAAAGAAAGGCATGTCGCCCTCTTCGCCCCAGCGCGCGTAGAGCGCCGCGGGGACCTCATAGAGCGGCGTGGCGGCACGCGCGCCGCGGCGACCCTCCCAGCTGCGAATCTCCAGGGCGTCGCCGGTGACGGCAGCCCAGACCTTGATCACCGGGGACAAGGGTGGGGAGGAGGCAGGATCCAGGGTGTGGTCGGTGCATGTAATGGGTGCGCGCGTGTTGGCGGTCGGGCGCCGCCGGGTGCCGCACCGGTTCCCATCATGCTGATGGGCGGTGTGCCCGCTGCTGGGATGGCCCGGCAGCTCACCTCAGCGCGCCGGCTTGAACGTCCCTTCATCATGTGTTACGTTGAACGCAGAAGCCCATAGCTTCAAGTTGGTGGTCGGCAACACCGGGGCTCCCTGATAAGCTGCGTTGCACGCTGCCCGGGTACGGGCGCGGGATGCGACGTGAACCAGTCACTTGTGGCTATAGATTTCTTCTGGGGCCGTAGGCAAACGATATCCAAGAGGTGGGGCTGAGTTTTTGCAACGGCGGGGAGGCCGCCCCGATGAAGGTCGCCCGATGTCACGTGAGTGCGTGTGAAAGTATTTATAATCAAAGATTATTTGCAAATAGAAGTCTTACGATGTCGAGGCCCGGTGTGCCATCGGCCACTGCCCTCGCCGGGCCCTGTTGCCAGGCTCGATTACTCATGGCGCACACACAGAGGGCCGGAGATCATTCATACCGGTACCTGAAATATTTGGATGCTGTGGTTGTTTAGTAAGAGAGTCTCACTGCGCATGGGACGCCTGGAACATGGTCGACGCGGGACCGCTGGCTGGGTTTCAAGATGGCAGGCTCTCTCAGGACGCTCACACGCAGCAGGTAATGACGGCGCACCCGGTGCAGTGCCGCCATGTGGGCCACCAGGGTCGGCTAGCCGGGGCTGACTCGCCGCCGCCCTCGCTGCATGCGCGGCGCGTCGGCGCACACTGCACGATCCTTTCACCCGCAGCCCCCCTTCCTTCACAAAATCGTTCCAAAACAATTCATTATAATCCTCGCAGCTGTGGGCGGTCGTGTGCGGCCAGGCGCAAATGGAGGCCGCTGGCCCGGCGCGGCGCAGCGACGCGTGGGGGCCGCCGTTGCGGCCGCGCTGCCCTGACATTGGCCTGGATGAGTACGCTCAATGGTGAGCTGCTCCAGTGCCCTTGAACGCCGCTCTCTTGCGGCAACTTAGTTTCTGATCGAGCATCGCAGGCCGCGGCTGGCTGCGGCCGCGGGCTGCGGGCTGCTGGTTCGGCAGCGGCGGGGCTGCAGCGCTCCCCGCCCGCCCGACCAGACGGCGCCGCGGGCGGGCGAGCACGCAGGCGGCCCGGCGCGCGGCCCGAAAGCAACCAATACGGCGCGCGGCGGTGCGGCGCGGCGCGGCCCCTGGCGCCCCGCAGCAGGCGCTGCGCATGCGACGCCTCAGCGACAAGCGGCCGCCCAGGGCCCACCAACACACACAAACAGCCCTGCGCCGTCCCCATGTTCCCTTCCGCCGGTGTTTCATCTGATCCGGCTGCATCACCTGCCAGGGGCTCCGACTGCGGGGACATGTTCTTCTTCCCTGAGGGCGCCCTGAACATACTCTACTCACCAGAGGAGGCCTCGTTCTCGGTCAAAGTCAAATACCTCGGCTTCGCGCCCGACGGCTACTGCAAGCGCATCCACTCCTGCAGCGACGCGGGTGCGGCGGGCTGGGGGGGGGGAGGGCATGTGCTGTGCTGGCAGCGCAGCGTGGGAG
>NW_014008101.1:0-3089 GCF_000611645.1 Monoraphidium neglectum | reverse complement strand
GGGGGCCCCTCGCTGGCGCAGCGCGGCAGCCCGCCGTCTGCGGACGCCGCGAGGGACAGGGCACCGGAAGGGAAGCCGCCGCGCCACCCCGCGGCGCGGGCGCCGGCGGGCCCGCTGCCGGGGGCGGGGCCGGCGGGGCGGGGGACTGCCGGGGCGTCGGCGCCGGCGCCTGAAGGGTCGTCCCTGCTGGCGCCCGCCGCGCGCTGAGCCGTGGTGTCGGGGCGCCGCGGGCCGCTCGGGCCGAGCCCCCATTCGGATGGCGAGTCGGCGTAGGGCTGTGATGCAGAGTGCGTGGAGGATGCTTTTGAGGGGTGTGGGTGCGTCTGCGACGGGTCGCGCGGCGACGAGGGGCAGGCGAGCGGTGGCCGCCGCTGCTGCTGCTGGTGTTGCTGCTGCTGCTGGTGGTAGTGCTGCTGCTGGGCAGCTGCGGGGACGGCGGGCGTGCGCAGTGCGACGGCGCCGAAGGCGGACAGCAGTGGGTCGTCGTCTGCTGCAAACGAGGCCGCCTTGATTGTCGACTCTGCAGCGCAACCCAAGGCCAGCGGCGAAAGCGGTGGCATACATCAGGGTTGGGTTGCAAAAGTGGTGCGTGTGGGTAGTCGAGTGCAGTGTGCGCGAGTGCCTGTGTGTATGCGTGCGCGCGTGTGTGTATGTGTGCGTGTGCAAGATAGAGAGTGAGTATGTGTGTGTGTTTGTATGTGTGATGTCGATGGCAACATAGCAGTCGAGCACTGCACGGCCCCATCAGTTGGCGCCTGCTGCCTGGGGAGGGGGCATCCCATCACAGCGCCTTGCGGACCGCAACCCCGCACCTGGGCTGCTGAAGCACGCAGGCATGGGATCATCGTCGTCAGATAACAGGGCGTTCTTTGTCTTCTTCTTGTTCCTAGCCGCGGTCCAGGGGCTGTGCTTGCGCAGGTTGAACAGGCTCCCGTCAGCTCCCCGCTCCTCCTGGCCGCTGCAGGGCCCAGGCTTGCCCGCAGGCGTCTCAGGGCTAGTTATGTGTCCACCAACATTGCTCAGGTCGGCAAACGGCGCGTGTGAAGTCATTCCAATTCGAATTCCAGGGCAACAGCCCTCAACGCGCCACGGTGGGCCTAGGAGCAATCGCAATTTGATTGTATTACTGATGCTATGCTGCTGAAGGCGCGCCAGGTACAGCAGTGTTTGAGCGCGCTGTGCTGGCAGACACTGATGCGCAACTTGAACTGGCTCAAGTCTGTTGCCGAGCCAGAACCGCCGGCGCAAGAGGGAAAGAAGGCCCCAATGCAGAAAAAATTACAATGTACCGTAAATTGGGATTCAGTGTTACCTAGGTGGCGCTCGGCGATCTGGCGCTTCGCACGCCGGTCAAACTTCATGGGCCGCGGGTTGACGCAACTTGCAGCGGGGCGCTACAGGCAGTCGATCCCAGCGTCATCGTCCGCGTGTGCCTTCAAGACTTGCAACTAAAGCTATGGACGCCGCTTTTATGAAACGACCATCACTGCGTCTACACGCTGCCGTTGCGGTGGTTGGTCGGCAAGTGCGCCATGTATGTGTGTGCAGGGGGGGGAAGGCAGGCTGTATGCCCGTTCGATGCAAAACACACGGGCTGTCTCGTTTGCCCCTTTGATGTGTAGCTACGCTATAGTTAACTATCATTTCCTGTATCTGATCACTGCATTCATGAACTGAGGAGCGCTGCTGGGATCACACCAGCAAAGTGACGGACACTCAACAGTGAACAACCGGCGACTTGCTTACTCGGCACCTTACCTGTAACGGGGAATGACGGGTCAATGCCCACCTGGCTTGCTGTATGGCACGCCGGCTGGCATGCCGCAAGGAGCTTGATTAGTTATGAGTGCACTAGCGTGCGCGTCAGCTGGTGGGCTGCATGAGTAAGCTGCAGCCGGCAATGTATCCGCTCTGTGTTTGGCACGCGACGAAGGGGTCAACGCCGCTGCGGCAACTCAACCCTTGTGCCACGCAGACAATATTCAAAAACTGCTGAGTAATATCACCATGCAACAATGTTATGATTTCTGCACTGAATTTGACCTTCAAGATCTATCGCGGTATCTGGTCAACCGCCCTTGCAAGTGCACCTACGCCGGGCCGCGACTCGCCAACGCCAGTCTGCTGCAGGGTCCTCAACCAAAACCGCTGGCTGAGTTCTCAGCGTCTCGCCGCTGCCCACAGGCCCCCCACCCGGCAGCCAGGGGCGCGAATATCTTGGGGGAGCTATGGCAGCCAAGCAGGCGCATGTTCGGCGATGGCTCAGCGGAACGTGCAAGCAGCTAAGGCTGCTGTGCGTGTAGCATGAAAGTATTGAGGTGTATCGTTAGATTGCAGATCTCTTATCCCTTTTCAGTCCGTCGCACGCTGCGCGGAGAACTCTCATCGCAATGGCCCTTCTCTCCGGCAAGGCCCAGGCCGGCCTTAAGCAGAATGCAGGGCTGGTGAGCGCAATTATAGGGCGCTTGTAACTGGTACACGCGGGAGAGGGAGGAAAGCTCGCCCACCAACCGGGAGCAGCGATCCAGTCCCATCTCGACGTGGTCCTCTCTATGCACACTGCTTTTAGGGCATCTTGTGGACAGTAGGAGTCAATGCTCCAACGCGGAGCACCGCCATCTCACAGCCGCCCCACCCGCTGCCTGCTGCCCGCCCACTGCCCGCACGCTCCGCTCCCCCGCCCCCTCCAGCGCGCCTCTGGCGCGCGCCGCGTGGTCTGCCGCCCCGTCGCCGCCGCCGCGCCCCAGACTGTCAGCGCAGAGGCTGCCTCGGCCGCCGCGGACGCGCCGCTGATGCTGCGCGCGCTGCGCGGCGATGCGGTTGAGCGCCCGCCCGTCTGGATGATGCGCCAGGCCGGCCGGTACATGAAGGTGAGCGTGCATGTTGTCTTCCAGGTGTTGAACGCATTGCATGCGAACATGCGCACATCGTACAAGGACGCCGGGCGCTTGGTGGCGCATGCGTCGGGGCAGTGCAGACTTGGTGGGCGGCGGTGCAGGGCCCGCCCGCTGAGCTGGGGCCGCAGGACCATCGCGGGCCCGGCCAGGCCGTGGCGCCCGGCCGGCCCCGGCTGCCCGCCGCCGCACACG
>NW_014008102.1:0-3093 GCF_000611645.1 Monoraphidium neglectum | reverse complement strand
GGGATGGATGGGGCGGAGCGGGGGCGCGGAGAGCGGGACGGCAGGCATTGTCTCGGGTTACTTTGATTGGGTTGGGAGGGGGGATATGGATGGAGCGGGGTGTGGGCGCAGAGGGGGGCCCCAGCGGGCAGCGTGTGGGGGTTTTATGGGCGGGCAAACAGACAGGCCCAAGTATATGTGATAGGCAACAAACAAAAACGGATCCAAACACATGGGGACAAACACACAGGGGGGCCAACCACACGCGTAATCCACGAGTGAGCGCCACCAACTTCCCCACACCTCCAGGTCTTTCTCCAGGCAGCAGGCGTCGATGGTGCGGCGGTAGCGCCCCGCATCATACGGCAGACCCTGAGGATGAGCGGCAGCCGGGCGGACAGGTGGTAGTGGTTGGGTGGCAGGGGGAATGGAGGGGGCATGGGGCGGTTGTGATGCAGGTGGCAGTCTGGCAGGGGAGTCGTCGAGGCGGCTGTGCCTTTGACTGTGTGTGAAAATGGCCGGAGGACGCTGAAACAGGTTGCTGACGGGCCCGGGCTGGACTCATGGCACTGAGGTGGCAGAAGCCGGCACCTGCCCACTCTATCCACCCCACCCCCATCCAACCCCGCCCACCCCTGCGCCAACCCTTCCAAATCCGAAACCCTGGACCCATTTACATGCTAAACCCACAGCCCCACCCCCGCCCACCATGAGTATGTTGTTCCGCAGCGTCGCGTTTTGGATCCAGCTGTCCTGCGCCGTGTACGCCAGGCCGCCCCGCACCGCCGCCCGCGCCTTGCAGCGCCGCACGACCGCGCCCCGCCCCTCCTGCTCATCCCCAGCAGGCAGATCTGCCTGCTCGACTTCCTCGACGGCAACCATCTCCCCCAGCACGGCAGACAGGAGGCTGCTCTTGCCGCAGCCGACGGGGCCGACCACGATGGCCAGGGCGCCAGCTGGCACCTCGAGCTTTATGTTGTGCAGAACCGGCGGGCCCTCGATCTCCCAAGCGAAGCTGCCGCCGTCGATGCTGATTGCAGCGGGCGCCGCGCCGTTGACGCCGCCGCGCGCGTCTTGGTCGGCGCCCAGGTTGGACGCGTCCGCCGCCGCGGCGGCGGCGGCCGGCGGCTTGGCCGGGGGGGCCGCGGCGTCGGCGGGGCCGGCTGCCGGGGTGTGCGGGGCGTCTGGGTGGGCCGGGGTCTCCATCTCCTCTGAGTCCATGAACTGGCGGTTGAGGCGGCGGTTGGGGGCGCGCGGGGGCGGGTGTAAGGCAGGGCGGCAGCGGCTACACGGACGAAGGGGCGGAGCGAGGGACGGTGAGGGGGGAAGCGGCGGCAGAGGGCCGCGCGCCGGCGGCCTCGGAGCAACGGCGGCGGGCACCGCGGGGGAGGCGGCAGGATGGGCGGCGGCGCGGCGCGCACCTTGCGCATGCGACCCATGCCGACGTGCGCGGCGATGAGGTTCATAATCTGGGCCGGGATCATGACGATTGGGAACCTGAAGGGTGATCAAGCAAGATGCAGCGGGGTATGGAGCTCGCCTGGCGGCTGGGGGAGGGCAACGTGTTCACGGGCCCCGACGCTGCCAGTGTGCGAACCAGGAGTCTGCACTTGCCGTATGCGAGCGACGGCACCCCACACACGCCTGCATATCATTGCACGCCTGTCCGCCCGCCCTCTCACCCACTCGCGCGCGCACACACACACAAACACACACACACACACACACACACGCGCGCGCGCGCGCACCCACCTCAGCAGGTTGAACAGGGCCAGGCTTGGGAAGGCCACAGCGGCCGTGAGGGGGCGCCCCATGGCGGCGTACACGCCAAAGGCGGCTAGGGACACCAGCACAGGGCCCGTGTTGAACACTGTCATGTTGACCTGGGGGGTGGGTTTGAATGGGTTTGAATGGGGTTTAAACTCTGTTTGAAATGAGTTTAAGAAGAGCCAAGGCGGGATGCGTGTGGTGTCGTGTCCGCCAAGAGGTGTGAGGAGGCGGTATTAGCACGCTGCTTGAAATCAGTCAAGGGGCCATCCTCAAGGGCAGGAGCCTGGGAGGGCTGGAAGAAGTGGCGCTTTGGCACTGTGTGCTGCGCTTGCCCCCCAGCGGCGACTCTGCAGGGAGAGCAAGCGCCGGCCGGCCGGCCGGGCAGCTGCGAAACACGTGGGGCCGGCCCGCTCGTGTCAGTGGTTGTGTCGCGCGCTGGCATGCCTGTGTGTGTATGGCTGTGCGTGTGTATGTGTGCATGCACGCATTGCGCCCCCCGCGCGCACCATGCTGAGCAGCTGCGTGCGCCTGATGTGTCGCAGCTCCTCCTCCCTGAGGGCGCTGATGCGCTCCATGTAGGGCTCCTCCCACGCGTACAGCTTGATGGCCTTGATGCCTTTGTGGTTTTTGGGGGGGGGTATGGGTTGAAGGGATCGGTCGAGATGGGGGCTGTGGCGACGGCTGGCCTACTGGTGCGCTGATGGCCTTGATGCCGGGAGACACGGCCATGTGCGACAAGGAGGGGCGCAGGCAGGACATCCTGTATCCGTATAGCTTGCCCGACCAACCATTTGTGAACATGACAGTCAAAACACGAGCGCACAGAACAACATGCACATGCCCACACATGCACAATGGCATGCACTTCAACAAACATGCGCACGTGTACAAAAACACACTCACACACACACACACACACACACACACACACACGACCCAGCCTCACCCGTGATGACCTCAGTGATCAGCTTCACCCTCGCGTCCGCCGCCACCATGGCCTGCCGCCTGGCCTTGGCGAGAAGCTTCCCCAGCAGCCACGTCAGCGGGATGATGGCCACGGTGACCAGCAGGCCGGCCAGGGCCGGCCACACGGTCAGGATGCGGATGAGGAGCGCCATGACCACGATGACCTAATGATGACGTCATCGTGCGGGGCGGCGGGGCGAGACGTTGCGGGATCGCCGAGCAGGGGTGACTCGACAAGGGGGGGGGTGTCCCCTGCACAGCTCTCCAGTGCACGCTTCCCACCAACCCGTACACCCTGCCCCCACAGACACACAGTCCATACACATCAACCGCCCACACTGCGCTTTCATTCCTCCACGCGCCTGTGCACCCCCAGCG
>NW_014008103.1:0-3096 GCF_000611645.1 Monoraphidium neglectum | reverse complement strand
GGCGGATGACGGTGATGGGGAGGCGGAAGAGGGGGCCGCGCCACTCGGCCTTGGAATCAAAGCCCTGGACCTCTGCATAGTGCAAGCCCTGCTTGGGTGGCGGTTGGGGGCGGTGGAGAGCGGTTTGGGTGCACTTGTGGCGCGGTGCCAGGAGGTGATCGGCGGCAGGGGGCGGTATGAGCATGATGGCACGGCGCTTGCAGGGGGTTCGCAGAATGGTCAAGGAAAGCAAGCCTTCTGGCCTGTTGGTTGGTTAAATTGCCGAGGTGCTAAGGACAGCTTTCAGGGCCGCTGCATGGGGAGGTTCCCAGCAGTCAATCAAAGGCGTGGTTGCTGTCGGATAAAGGGGTGATCCACCGCAAGCAAGAACGCACGCCACTCCTATGCCACGCCAGCACATGAAACTCAAATGGCCCATTGACAGTTCAGGGCTGCGGCGTCGGATCGCATCTCTCACAAATTCAGGCACACCGGCCCGAGGAGTAGAATGTCGAGACGCTCTCAAAAACCCACTGCGAGATTGAGATAGGGAGATGGCCTCCCAACGTCCAAAACTACGCGCGGAACACCCCGTCGCTGGCCGCACCAGCGACATGCTTGATTATACCACCGACACGCAAACCGGCCCCAGCCCTCGGCACAGCTGGGAACAGCAAGCAGCTCTCGAGCACGCCAGCTGCCCGCGGCCGCCGCCCGTCGGGGCGGGTCGCTTGCCGGGGTTGGTTGAGGTCGTTTGGGCTAGGCGACTGCAACGGCGACCTCAACCGACCCGGACAACCGCCAACCGCAGCCTGTCAGGGCTGAGACCAGAGCCTCCAATGGCGCCTGGTCTGGGCGCAGTCCGCCAGACACACACACACACACACACACACCTGAGCCAATGGAAAACATCTTCCCGCTTTGCCCGCCAGCAACGCGCAATGAACACGACCACGCCCAGATTGCAACTCCTATGCACACGACCAAGCCCCAAAAAGGACCAAATAGCGAAAAATTGGATGCGAGCGAGGCTTTTGGTGCATGGGACAGATGATGATGGCACCAGGTTGACCAGCTTGACCCCCACCTCTGGCAGGGCTGTGGGGTCGACCTTGACCTCAATGGAGGCGGGACAAGGCAGGTCTTCCCACCCCTTCCCGCCAGCAACTTGCAATAACCCTAAGCACGCCTCTGCCTGCAAAAAAGCTCGACACACGAAACCCTGCCCCAAATGATGCGAGCGCGGATGGCGAGTGACGCCGTGCGCACCTCTGGCAGGGCAGTGGGGTCGACCTTGACCTCGAAGGTGCGGCCGTTGTGGTGCAGCAGCAGCAGCCCGGGGCTCGACACCCAGGGCGCGGTCTGCCTGCGATCATGAACACGGACAGGGGAGGCAAAAGTATGTCGTGCGTCCCATGATGGCCCTGCTCTAGGTGAAACCAGGCCCCCCCCCAGGTGGGGGGGTGGGGGCGTCCGATGGCAGTTTTCAGTTGAGGGGAGCAGGGGTTGCACGGGCCACAAGGTTGTCTGGGCACAAATGGTGCCCCTGCACAAGCTTGTGGCCCATTCGCCCCTGGGCTTGATGGCAGGGAAAAGGGGGGACGAGCAGGCTCGAGGCCGGCCGCAGCCGGCTCGGACGAGACGCGCCGTCACCGCGGGCCTCCGCAACGCTCCAACAAACTCTGCAAGCACGCCAATTGTTTACCTTTTACCACCCTAACAACGTAACAAGCGCGCTGGTGATTGCCCCAAAACAGGAAAATTCTCTCAACAAGTTGGGTGCCCCTTGGCCTTCCAGATCTCCCAGATCCTGAAAATCCTGCAGTAAACAACCATCTGGTTGCTACCTGATGATCAAGGAGTCCTCTATGGCCAGCTTGTCAGACGTAGGAGCGTCCTGCGCGTGCGGCGAGCGGGGTCAAACGTTGTGTGAGGAGGGGACACGTCCGCATTGCATCTCAATTGTTGCAAACGTAAAAATCAGGTCATGCGGCCACTCGAAGAGTTTGAGGACCTGGAAGACATGCAGGCGCGCAAACAGCCCGGGCGGGAGATGGCCCATTACACAGGGGTGGCTCGCGACGCAGGGCGATTGACTCTTGGCCGCGCTCCGCCCATTTTGTATCATAGACCCCCGCTTTGTGCTTGTTGCTGAAGCGACCGCGGCAAACAAGACATGCCGCGCATGCGTGGGCTTGGGTGTGGGCCCACCTCGTGCAGCGTGGGCTTCACGCTGACGGTGAAGCTTCTGGGGGCCAATGACTCATGGGGCTCACGCAGGTAGATGCCCCTGCAAAGTGTGTGCACGCACGGGTGTGTGTGTGTGTGTGTGTGCGTGTGAGTGTGTGTGCGGCTGTGTGCGCGCGTGCGCGTGGGTGTGGGTGTGTCTGTATCTGTGTGTGAGTGTGTGTGTGTGTGTGTGTGTGTGTGTTTGCGCGTGTGAGTGAACGGCAGGAGATTCGATTGGGCTTCAGCGGCCGCTGGCCGCAAGCAATGAGCCTACGACTGTGTCCGAGCCACCCCGCCCCCCAAATACAGAGCAACCCCGCCCGACCTCGCGCTCGCCTGGGGTCTGCGACGCCGGCGGGGCCGCCCGATGCGATCAACACCGCGTAGCGCGCGCCGGGCCCGTCAACCTCCGACGACCGCACGAGGTAATTGAACGCCTTGTCGACCTGTCCGAGGTTTGGGGGAGGGCTTTGTGGGTTGGGTGGGCGCCGCGACGAGCGGGGCTCGCGCAGCCGGCGGACGCGGAGGGTTGACAGGGAGGTTTGATCGCGCTGATGAGGCTGGGGGTGGGGGGCGGCGTGTGGCGGCGGACGGCAGGCACGCGCTCAGGGCGACGGGCGGCTGGCGGGATGTGTGGGCCGTGCGGGGCAGGGGCCACCTCATGAGGTTTGCCCCTCGAAGCGCTTCCCCCATAGACGATCCCATCAAGGACTTCCTGGACGATGATCAAGTCCAAGGGCGTGCCGCGAGCGCACCTGCAGCAGGCCGCGGCCGTAGGTGAGCACTCCGTCGCCGGCGGCGTCGCCCAGCGGCGTGCACGTGTTCTCAAGGGCGCGGCGCACCTGGGAAAAGACGGGGATGTGGGGAGCGGGTTGGGCACCGCTGGGG
>NW_014008104.1:0-3097 GCF_000611645.1 Monoraphidium neglectum | reverse complement strand
CCGCCAGCACGACGGCTCGGCCGACGAGTCGGGCGGCGACGGCGACGCCGGGCGCGCGGCGCGGCGCGCCGGCGCGGAAGGCGGCGGGGCGGCAAAGGCGCCGGCGCACAAGCGCGTCAGCCGCGAGCTCGCCCTGCTGAGCTCCGACCTGGCAGATACCCAGCTGCTGCCCGCGGGCCTTGGCCGCCCCGCGCGCAGCAAGCCGGAGCAGCGGCGGACGGGCAGCAGCGAGTGCGTCGGCGGGCGCGCGGCGGCTGCGGGCGGCGCGGGCGAGGAGTCCGGGGCGCGTGCAGGGGGTGGCGGCGGGGATGACGACGATGAAGGGGAGGAGGTGCAGTCGGAGGAGCATGAGGCTCCCAGTGATGCCGACGTTGAGGCAGTGGAGGAGGCTGGGGTGGGCCGGCGGCGGCGGGGCGGGGCGGTCAAGGCGGTCAACAAACACCTCACGGCGCCGCACCTTCAAGCGAGGGTGAGGGGCTGCGCCGCATGCGGGCGGCGAGGGCCGGTCATTTGGGATTGTGGCGGCTCGCCGTCGCAATGAACCCCTGCACTTGTTGCGTGTTTATGCATGCATTTGTACACACGACACGAGAATGCGTCCATGCACACAACATCAGTTTGCATTCATGCACACGACACGAGTATCGGGGACGCATGCATGCATGCATGCATGCATCCTTCCCCGATACTCGTGTGTGCATGCATGCATGCACATGTGTACGCATTGCGCATTGATGCAAGCCGCCGTTCGCACGGCGTGGTCTCCATGTGAAGTTTGAGCGCACCTGAGCTTATGCCCCCCTCATCTCGTGCGCCCCTGCAGCGCTCGGAGTCTGGCGGCGGCACAGGCACAGGCACGGGCACGGGCACCCCCGCCTCGTCGTCGGGCGGCGGCCGGCCGAGCAGCAGCGCCGGCGACGCCAGCGGCGACAGCGGCGGCGGCGCGGGGCGCGCGCGGGGGAAGGGGCGGGGCGGGCGCGCGGCGGGGGTGGCCCAGAACCCTGTGCTGCAGCCGGGGGCCAAGCCGCCCAAGATCCCAAAGCTGCCTATGGTCAATTTCCAAGGTGGGGTTCGCCGTCATGCGCGACGCCGCGCAAGGGCACGTGCGCGTGCGCCGGCGGGCGGCTGGCGGGCGGCCGGCGTCGGCCGCGCCCGCTGCTCCCGGCCGCCCAAAGCGCGCGCGCGATCCGCCCAGTGTCTGACAGCCGGCGACGCGCTGCCTCTCAGCATGCCACCCTCGCACCAAGCCGCACGCTGCACGCAACCCCTCAGAACGCGAGCTCTTATGAACCCCCTGAACCCTTCAATATGTTCGCCTCGAAACGCAACCCCTCAAAAAATAACCCCCCAGGCCGCTGGTACCGGGCCAAGGTGCTGAAAGATATCCAGGGCAGCCCCGGGCGCGTGCTGCTGGAGTACACCGGCTTTGCTTTCGAGGGCGGCCCGGTGTGGCTCGACAAGGCCAGCCCGCGGCTGTGGCGCGGCAGCTACAAGGGCAAAGACTGGCGGTATCTGGTGCGCCGAGCGCTTGGGGGCGTTTGTTGGGACGTTTCGGCGGTTATGCGCAGCTGCAGGCGGTTTCAAGCGGTTGTGTGTGGGGGGGGCAGCAGTTATGTGTGTGTGCAGCCCGTTGTGCTGCGAGCGGGGCGGCGGCGAAACGATCCCATGTCGCCTGTCGTAATCGCTCACAGGGGGAAGGTGCCTGGGAGCCCAAGGCGACTAAGGCGGGCGCCCACGCCGCCAAGCGCCGCGCCGGCGCCGGCGCCCGCAGCGGCGCCAAGCAGCAGCAGAGCCGCAGCGGCGCGGCCGGCACCGACAGCGACGCGCCCCCGCCGCCTCCGCCGCCGCCGGCGCCCGTGTCCATGGCGGAGGGCGCGGAGCGGCGCAGGCAGCAGCGGGGCGGGGAGGGCGCGGGCAAGGGCGCAGGCGTGGCCGCGGGGGCGCGGCCTGCGGCGTCGTCAGAGGGGCCGCGCGGCGGCGATGAGGGGCAGGGCCCGTTGGTCGCGGTCAAAAACGAGCCTCGAGCGGAGGAACGCGAGCAGCAGCAGCAGCAGCAGCAGCAGCAGGAGCAGGAGCAGCAGCAGCTACAGCAGCAGCAGGAGCAGCAGCAAGAGGAGCAAACCGATGTGAAGCCGATCGGCGCGAACGGGGATGCGGCCGACGGCCCCGTCGCCGACGCTGCACCGACAACCGCCCAAGCCGCCGCCGCCGTTGACGGCGGCGAAGGGCGCGAGGGCGCGGCGGCGTCGGGGTCGGAGGCAGAGGCCGAGCAGCGGCGCCCCGCCAAGCCGAAAGGCAGGGGCGCGGCGTCAAAGGACGGCCGCAGGGGCCGCGACGCCGCGGCGGCGCAGAAGCGGCGGCCGCGCAAGCAGCAGCGGCGCGAGCCCGCCGCGGCGCCGCGCGACGCCGACGGGCGCGGCGGCGGCGGCGGCCAGGGGGGCGAGGCGGCCGTTGTTGACGGCGGGGCGCTTCCAGCGGCGCCTGATGCGTGTGAGGCGACACCAGCTGCGGAGGAGCAGCAGGAGGAGGCGTGTCAGACGCAGGGTCCCGAGGGCGAGCCCGACGGCGGGCCGGAGGCGGGCGCGGCGCCGATGGAGCTCGAAATCGAGCGGAAAGAGGAGCCGTTGCTGCAGCAGCCTGCGGAGGCGCCGGGCTCGCCGCGGGTGCCGCAGGCGCTGCCGGAGGAGGTGCAGCCGCAGCAGGCGCCTCCGGAAGCTGATCAGACAAAGGTGGAGGAGGTGGGGCAGGGGGAAGAGGAAGAGGCAGAGGAGGAGGAGGAGGGGGATGAGGAAGACGAGGCGGAGCGTGAGGCGGCGCGGGAGCGCAGGCGCAAGCGGCCCCGTAACGGGGCGGCGGCGCCACGGCGGGAGCCTAAGCCTGGAGCGAGCGACGACGATTTTGAGCCGCAGCAGCAGGCGCGCCCGCGGCGCGGGCGAGGGCGCGGGCGCGGGCGGGGGCGCGGCCGCGGCGGGCGGCTTGCGCGGGCGGAGGCGGAGGCGTTGTTAGGGGACGCGCTGCCAGCGCGGCGGCCGCGGAAAGCCGCGGCGCGGGGCGGCGGCGGCGGCGGCGTAGGTGGGTCGGACGAAGAGGATGAGGA
>NW_014008105.1:2601-3503 GCF_000611645.1 Monoraphidium neglectum | reverse complement strand
GGGCTGGGGGTGTCGCAACGCTCTACAGGGGGTGCAATCAGGGGTGTCGAAGGAGCTGGGCCGATTGCGGTGATGTCGCGGTCATTTGCACCGCGCACGGTCCAGTCACGCCCGACACAGAACCCCGCGGGATCGTCGCGCCTCGACGCGCTCAGGGCGCCAGAGCCCTCGCGTCCTGGCAGCCGCACACTCCGCAGTGAACACTCTCCCTTGTCCCTGCATGGTCCAAGGCCACCACATCAGCTGGCTCTCATGCAAACACACACACACACACACACACACACACACACATGCACTTGCGGGCGTGCGTGCGCATGCGCGCGCGCACACATATACATGCACATACACGCACAATTGGCTAGACACCCACACACGCGCGAACATGTACGTAATCCCTGGGCGCGCGCGCGCGCACACACACGCACACTTATACACGCGCCCCCAGGTCATTGACGTGTGCAAGTCCTCAGGGTCCCACTACGACGACCTGGTCAAGTACCTGCTGATGGTGCGCAAGAAGGTGAGCCACAACGCCGGGCCCCGACGGGCCCATCGTGAGCGCGCCCCAGAGCCAGGCCCTCCTGGCCCCCTGGTGCGGCGAGGCGTCCGGGCTGGCCGGCATGATCATGGAGCCTGCTCGCAGCGCTTGGGCCGTCGCGTGGCCTGGGCCCTGCGCATCGCCGCGCCCGCCGTCGGCTGCAAGGGCCTGCAAACCAGGCGCTGCGCACCCCCCCTGTCTGCGCCCTCGCCGGCCTTGAGTGGCTCCCCTGCTTCCCCCTGACACTCGCATGCGCTCGTGCCTTCGACCACCCTGTCTTCTACGCATCCTCTTCTCCCCCCCGCCTTGAGCTTTAGGGGACTCTTTCGCCACCACCAAACCGTCTAACTAGCATCCCCCACCC
>NW_014008105.1:0-2193 GCF_000611645.1 Monoraphidium neglectum | reverse complement strand
CCCCCCCCCCCCAAAAAAAACCAAAGGTCAAGGAGCCCAAGGTGGACACAGAGCTGGTCTACGCCTACGCCAAGACCAACGCACTCGGGGACCTCGACACCTTCATACACGGCACACACCAGGTGGGCGACGCGCGACCAGGGCCGCGGCCGCCCGTGCCGCGAGGGCCGCTTTTCCGTGTGTGTCCCTGCGAGCCTCTCGCTTTGGCACCATCAGATTGAAAGCAGGAGCCCTGGACGCTAACCCCAGCCCCACCCTCTTCTGCCTCCTCAAATGGCGCCGCCCCGCCGCCGCAGGCCAACCTGCAGTCTGTGGGCGACCGGCTGTTTGACGAGGGCCACTACGAGGCGGCGCGCGTGCTGTTCGCGTTCATACCCAACTGGGGCCGCCTGGCCAGCACGCTCGTGCGGCTGCACAGGTGGGACCCGGGGCCCTGCCCCTTGCGCTGAAGGCTGGGCTGCGGCCGCTTCGCGTCACATGGGGACGACTGCTGCCCTCGGTCCTCTCAGCTGTTCAAACCCTGCCATGTTCCCCACCTGCACACCCGTTCATGCCTCCGATCGGCCAGTTCTCTGTATATGAGCCTGGTAACATCCAGCTATTGCAATGGTACAAATACATTGTTTTTGTCCCCGCAGGTTCCAGGAGGCGGTTGACGCCGCGCGCAAGGCCAACAACCCCAAGACCTGGAAGGAGGTGTGCTTTGCGTGCGTGGAGGAGGGGGAGTTCAAGCTGGCGCAGCTGTGCGGCCTCAACATTATCGTCAACGCGGACGAGCTGGACGAGGTGGGGGGCAGATGGGGTTTTCTGTGTGAGGGGGGGTGGTGATGCTGGCTCTCAGGGTTGAGGCCCTGGTGTCGTGGGGGCCCGGGGTGCTGTCTATGGGGGCCTTTCGTCCTTACTGGCCCCCACCACCCAGCAACCCGGCAGCGCCACAAGCCATAAGCTCCCCACCACTTACATCGGTGCACCCGGCGCTTTTCCTGTGACCGACCCACCCACCCCTCTGCACCCCCCCCCCTTCCCAAGGTGTCTGAGTTCTACCAGCGCCGCGGCCACTTTGATGCGCTGATGGGCCTCATGGAGAGTGGCCTGGGGCTGGAGCGCGCCCACATGGGCATCTTCACGGAGCTCGGCATGCTGTACGCCAAGTTCAAGTGAGTTTTCGGGGTCAAGAGTCACGGGCGAGCCCCCAGGGTGGGGTCATGGGCGAGCCCCCAGGGTGGGGTCATGAGTTTTGGGGGTCATGAGTTATGGGAGAGCCCCACCCTGGGGGCGGCGGGGGGGGGGGCGAGTGTGGTCGGAGGGTCCTTGCAAAGGGAGAGCGCAGGTTTGTGAGGATTGGACTGCTTGGTCCGCGCCTGCTGCGGTGTCGTGGCCGGAGGGTGGTACGGCTCCTCGTGCGCACCGACCAAAATGGTCCCGTTGCTCATACATCGTGCGTGTGTTTGCATGTACGTGACACCCCCCCCCACACTCACACATGCACACACACGCACACACGAATACAATGATCAACTCATGCCGGCCCCTGTACCCCTTGCCCGCTCGCCCCCTCCCCCCCCCCCCAAAAAAAAGGCCTGAGAAGCTGATGGAGCACCTGAAGCTGTTTGCGAAGCGCCTCAACATCCCGCGCCTCATCCGCGTGTGCGAGGAGCAGCAGCACTGGAAGGAGCTCACCTTCCTCTACATACAGTGAGCGCACGGTGTTGGAGCCTCTGTTTTTGAGCCCGCGGGAGGGGTCTGCTGCTGCCGCACCCACCGGCTGCCAAGCCTCGACACGGCAGCCGCAGCCCCCTGGTTGCGAGCGGCTGAGCGGGGGCCGCACGTCCATGCCACCTGTCGGGTCTTCACACTATTTGGTGCCCGCCAGCGCCGGCGCGGCCACGCGCCCTCTTGTCCCCCGACCCATCATAGAGAAGCACCCACCGCACCCACACCAAATCCCACACCCCATCCCACACCCAACCCAACCTCACCTCGCCCCCCCCCCCCAAAGGTACGACGAGTACGACAACGCGGCTGCTGTGATGATCGGCCACTCCCCCGTGGCGTGGGAGCACGTGACGTTCAAGGACGTCATCGTGAAGGTCTCCAGCGCGGACGCTTACTACAAGGGCATGAGGTTCTACCTCGAGGTGGGCCGCGCTCTGTTGAAGAGGGGGGTGTTTTGTTGGGTGTGGGGATTTGTGG
>NW_014008106.1:0-3097 GCF_000611645.1 Monoraphidium neglectum | reverse complement strand
CCGCCGCCGCCCTTGGCTCCGGGCCGCGCCGCGGCAGCCGGCCTGCCGCCGGCGCCGCCGCCGCCGCTGCTGCCGCGCCCGCCGCCGCCGCCCGGGCCCTCATACACGAGGAGGGCTTTGAGCATGAAGAGCTCCGCCACAAAAGACACGACTGCGGCGGCGCCGGACACGACGTCCAGGTGTGTGTGGGGGATGAGCGGCAGCTGCTTCGGCGCGACGCCCGGCAGGAACGTGAGGTATACGGGCAGCAGCGCCAGGATGCTGAACGCCCAGAGCATCTGCGCAGAGGGGGAAAGCGGCAGAGGAGGCGGCGGCGGGCGCGGGTCGGTGGGCGGAGGGGCGGCGGACGGCGACGGAGTGGGGAGCAGCGGCGCCCCCCGGGTGCTGCGCTGAGCAGAGCCGCCGCAAGGTTGCCAGGTGCGCGCGCCAGAATATGGGATCGCCTGTCATTGCGCGCGATGCATAGGCAAGGCCGACGCTCACCCAGCTGAGCAGCTGCAGCACGACGTGCTTTGTGCCGCCGCTGAAGGGATACAGGAGGTATCGCCATGGGCGCAGGCGCTTGGGGCAGTGCAGCCAGACGCCCAGGGCGTGTGTGGCCGGCACGGAGACCAGGCACACGGCGCAAGTTTGATACGAGAGGCCTGAAACGAGCCAAGACAGCAGGCGCTCCATTGTCCCCTGGTCCCGCCAATTGCGTCCTCAGATCGCCTCCAAGTCGCAAAAACGGACACGTAAATGGTTGTAGAAGATACAAGAGCACGCGCGCGGCCGCAGAAGTCCTGCCGCGGACGTGCCCGCGAGATACGGTTTGTGTGCGGCACAACGTACTTGTACTTGCGAAGAGACAATAACAAGGAAAGGCGCCGTAACAATGGGTTGCAAGAATTGTCAAACGCTCTGCGTCAGGCAAGCACCGGTCCACCTCCTGGCCAAGCATGCATGACCAGCAGCAGGGCGCGCTGACCCAGCGCGCTTTGATGCTTGCAACCCCCACCTCTCCCGGTGTCAGTGGAGTGCATGTTTTGATGACAGTATTTCAAAGGGCGTCAGGAGTCACACATGCCCCTGCACGTGATGTATGCGCCTTGGTCCTGACTGACAAGCAGCATTCCAAGGGTCAGTGGCTGAGAAGCGGCGGTGTGTGTCTGTGCCAGGTCGATGCGCTAGGTGGGACCGAGATGGGCAGGTTACAGAGGCTGCCATGCTGGCATGCTGTACAGACGAGCAGCTGCCCGATGCGCCAGGCCGTGGCCCACCGAGGCGATGAGGGCGCTGTTACTGGTGGAGTGCAAGACCGCGCATGCTCTTGCTGGGCACTCCAGGAGCACGGCAGCCCTGCCCGGCCCCTTGTGCGCATGCATGACGCACGCCAGCCGCCCAACTGCGGTCCAAACTTCCTAACAAATACAATCAACGGACAACAACAACGGGAGACGGCCAAGGGACGACACAGGGCGGAGTGGGCCACAACGCGCAGCCACCCCCAGACAGCTTGGTGGAATTTCAAGGGAAAGATGTGCTGGTACCCAAAAGCAAGTCTAAATTTTTGAAAGGACACTTGCAACTTGTGCGACTCCGGATTGAAAGTGATGTGCGAGGGCGCCGGCTGCCATCAGCCGGCAACCGCAATGAGTGCAGGCCCTGCTGCGATGCGTGTTAGGATAGGTGGTTGGGCCGCACGTCGCCTCCAGAAGGACAGGCCAAGGCGGGACCGGGCGCCGCCCGGCGCGCACGGGCGCGGCCGGGCCGGCGGCCAGGGCCACTGCCTCCCTTCCCGCGGCTTGCGGGGCGCCATCCAGGGACGCGCCGCACGCCGGGGCTGCACGCGCGCCCCTCGCAGTGACAGTGCGGGTCGCAGCAACCACCGAGCTGGTATGATAGGCACGGGCACGCGCTGCGGGCTCGACCTGTTGCTCGGCGGACCAGGCCTGCAGCAACAACGGCTGTGTGGGGGCGGTTCTCGCAGACCCGGGGGCCCAAAGGGCAAGCGCCACGCCGCGAAGCCATATGCAAGCTGCGAGCGGCGCGCACACCTGCTCGGTAGCTGGCGACCAGCTGACAACATCGGTTGTCGCAGCTGTGCGCAATGCAGGACAGAAACATCGATGGGAGAAGTTGGGTTCCAAGGGGGAGTGTGGGGGGGGGCGGCAGCGCGCAACTGAGGGGCCCCAGGCCCTGTTCAACACGCGCGCGCGGCGCGCGGCCGACGAACAGTGGACCATTGCTGCCTCGCGACCGGCAAGGCAAGGCACGCGTGTGACCAATCGCGATTTGTAGCCCATCACAAAGGTTCGCGCCACGAAGACACAAGCCATGCATGCAGAGCGACAAGTGTGTGGCAGGCAGTGCCACTTGATTTTCATCCCCCGCACAAAGTGAGGCTCGCGGGCGCCATTCGGCCTGCAAAACGCCACAGCTCAAAGGTTGGACATAGACTGGCGGGCAGCTGCCGCCGCTGGGGCATGCTGTGCCGCACATGTCAACTAGCATATTCATCGTTGCGCGGCGCACGCGTATGCATCAGCACAGTATCTTTTGCTGCAACGCCGTGCAGCTCAGCTCAGCAGCGGTGCTTGTGGACAAGGCGATGCCGAGAGAGGTCTCCGCCTGCACCCCGTGCAGCGGCATGTGTGGCTGCAGGCTGGCAGGCCGCGCGGGGTCCGGGGTGGCAATCAGCACACCCAGATGTTGTCTCCAACAGCTGCATTGACCGAGTGCCACGCGGGACCCGCCTCGTTGCTCGCTGAGGGGGACTCATTCGGCGCAGCCGCCATGCCGCCGCGCCGGGTGGCAGTGTGCTGTTGCTGCTGCTGCTGCTGCTGCTGCTGCTGCTGCTGCTGCTGCTTCGGCCGGCACACCGTTGCACAGGGATCGGGCGGCGTTTGAGAGGGGCCTGTGATGAGCAAAACCTCCAGCCACGAAGCTGCTGAGAAGCTGGCAGGACCTTGCGGGAGGCTGGCAGGCGCTCGCGACGGCAGCCCGGAGGCGGCCGTGCCGCCGCCGCTGGGCGGCGGGGCTGAAGAGCAGCAACGGCCTGCGCCACCGCCCCCGCAGGCGCCGCCCGAGCGCGGCTCGTCGCCCCTGTGCTGACCAC
>NW_014008107.1:3322-4439 GCF_000611645.1 Monoraphidium neglectum | reverse complement strand
CCAGCGCTCGCGGTCCCGGGGGTCGCCCCTTGCGCCGCCGCCGCCGCCGCCGCCGTATTCGTCGTCGCTGCCGCCGCGTACGCGTTTCTCCGAAAGCCGCTGCCCGCCACTGCCGCCGCCGCCGCCGCCGCCGTCAAAGCCGTCCGCGCCGCCGCCGCCCTCCTCGTCCGCCCGCGGCCGCTTGCCGCCGCCCCCGGGCGCGGGCGCGTCAGCTGTATGCGGGGCCGCGGCAGCTGCTGCTGAAAAGGCGGCGGCTGCGCTGGGGCTGGCGACGAGTTGCGCGGCGGTAGCGCCTGGGTGGGCACCTGGGCGGTCGTGTTCCGGGGGATGGGTGTGCTTGTCTTGTTGTTGGAGAGGGGTCTGATGCGGGGTGGGGACAGGCGAGAGCGGCAAAAAGGGAGAGGAGGAGGCACACACGCGCCATGCAGGCAGGGCAGGCTTGTGCGCAGGCGTTTGTGCGGCAGGCAGCCGTGCACGACACATGTCCCCCCTCATGCCAGCACCCACACGCACCGGGCACGACCGTCGGCGCCCGCCGCGCGACGGAGGCCGCCGCTGCGGACGCCACGCGGGGTGGGGCGGAGGCGGCCGCCGGCGCCACGGCTCCCGGCGCGCGCGGCGGGGACGCCGGTGTCTGCGGGACGCTCCAAGGCGACGGGCCACCCCCGACGCGCGACGCCGCGCCGCCGGCGCCGCCGGACCCCCCGGGGTCGCTCGGCTGCTGCTGCGGACGCGTGCCCGCGCCTGCGGCCGGCCCCGCGCCCCCGCTCGCGCCGTCGGCGGCCGCGTCCAGCCGGCCGGCCCCCAGGCTGCCCGCCGCCGCCAGCGCCTCAGCCGTCTCCCCATCCCCCGCCTCGCTCCCAAACCCGCCCCCGTAAAACGCAGCGTAACCGGCCCCGTGGCTGGCGGTGTAACCGGCGGCGTCACCGGCCGCGTGGGCGGCCGCGTCGCCCTCAGCGGCCAGCTGTTCCAGGGAGCGGCGCAACATGTCGTAATCGGGGGTGTCCGCAAAGGACAGGCTCTGAAGGTGCTCGTGGATTACGGTTAGGGGCTCTGTGTGTGTGTGAACGTGTGTGTGTGTGTGTGTGTGTGTGTGTGTGTGTGTGTGTGTGTGTGT
>NW_014008107.1:1582-2850 GCF_000611645.1 Monoraphidium neglectum | reverse complement strand
GTGTGTGTGTGTGTGTGTGTGTGTGTGTGTGTGTGTTTGTGTGCGTGGTGGGTGGGGGGGAGGGGGGCGAGGCGTACGTGTGCTGTCGGCACTCCGATCAAGTTGAGGGAATGCGTGCGAGCAGAAGCTGCCAGGCTGCTGCGAGCCGGCGCGGCCGCCGTCAGCGCGCCTCATCGATTGGCCCCAAGCGGAGCCTCGCCCTGTATGCGTCCCTTAAAGGCGCTTTCAAACTGCTGTCTCACCAACGAAACAGAGGCGCAGCGCCCCCTCTGCCCGCTCTCTCCCCTCGCCCCGGAAACGCCATCCAGCCAAGAAAGCAGAGGCACGTCCCTGCGCCTGCCCGCGCCTGCGCGCGCCCCTGCGCTTCCCCGCGCCCCCGTGCCCGCCCGCGCCCCCCCTGCCCCTCCACGTCACGCGTGCCGCTGTCGATGTTACAGCCACGCACCTGGCAGCGGCCCGTCCTCCCCGGCCGGCCCCATGTACAGCTGCGGCCGCCGCATCGCGTCTGCCTTGCGCTCCATGACCCACGCCTTGCGCGCCTCGGGGTCAGCGCCCTCCAGGTCAGCGCTGCGCCAGGGGAGGTAGCCTGCAGCCACGGCGCGCGTAAGGGTGGCGGGCGCGCTTTCAGTGGTGCGCCTCGCGTGGCTTGTTCCGGCCGTCAGCCCCGCACTCCTGCGCGCAGCGGGCGTGCCTTCCCCCCCTCAGAAGCTGGCGACGTGACGCCCCTGTGTGTCACCAGACATGCTGTCGCATAAAAAGTGGAGGCAATTTCTCAACGGCCCCACAGCAGTGCAACAGATAGAACGACTGATCGTTGCCTCAGAGCCACGGGGGCCCGCAAACCATGAGGCGCCAAGTCAGCGCCAAGTCAGCGCTCACCCGTAGTCATCTCCAGCACCATGTATAGCCACGACCACAGGTCATCGCGCCGCGACAGGTCAGCAAGCTGGGGGGGACGGGTTGAGAAATTAGGAGGTGAGTGTTGGGGAGAGGGAGTGGACGTATTGGCAAAGAGCGTCTGCCTGCGCATGCATGTGTATGCGTGAGATGTGTATTTGTGCATTTGTGTGTTTGTGTGTGTTCGTGTGCGAGCGCACGTACGCATGTGTGCGTTTACTGCAGAGGGGCCTGTCCCCGTGTGGCGCGCTCTCTACAGCAATCGGATGCCGCCAGACATCACAATGGTTGAGCGCCCCGCCGCGCCCCGCAGCCCCTGCACGCAGCGCTCAGCAACTGACCCCTGCCGAAGGAAAGGGTGCTGCCTCGCC
>NW_014008107.1:0-713 GCF_000611645.1 Monoraphidium neglectum | reverse complement strand
CCCCTGCCGAAGGAAAGGGTGCTGCCTCGCCAACCCCCCCCCCCCCCCAAAAAAAGGTGGCGCGCGCACCCTGGAGAAAGGAAGCGTGCCACCAGCCCAGTGTTCACCAACGATCATTCCACTCAATCATGTCCCATGAGTGGAAACCATCCACCTCCCCCTCCCCCCCAGAGACACACCCCACCTGGTGCGCGTGCAGGGAGGCGTACGTGGTGCTGCCGCGGAACGCCGCGTCCTGCCGCTGCGGCGCATGGGCCCCGCCATCGTCGGTGTAGCGCCGCGCCAGGCCAAAGTCCACTAGGTACCACGAGCCTGCCGGTCAAACACACAGGGTGTGCGGTCAAACATGCGAACCTCGAGACCCAAAGGTTCGACAGATGCTGGGTAAGAGGGCGAAAGGGGTTGTTGGAGCGACGGCGCAAAATGTACCCGGAAGCCGCCGTTGAATGAAGGTCGAAAGCAGCGAGGGGACGGCGATGCAAGTGCGCCAGCCGGGCCGGCGGCCTGACGCAGCGACAGCGTACGCGGAGCGGGCCCCAGCGCAGCCGTGGCACTGCTAGTCAAGGCGCCGCTGCGTGTCTGGCGGGCACAACTGCGCCGCGCTGCGGCCCGGCTGCCCTCCAAACGAACCCAGCGCCCCAGGTGGGCCAGCATCCGGGCTGGCCGCCGCCCCCACAGCCGGGCCCGCAGCTCGTGCTCAAGCCCCCTTCAGC
>NW_014008108.1:0-3099 GCF_000611645.1 Monoraphidium neglectum | reverse complement strand
GGGCCGGAGAGGGCTCTTCGTCGGCGGTCAGGCGCCGCGCCCGCCGGCGATCCTCGGGCTGCTGCCGCGGCTGCCGGGCAGCTTCCTCCTGCGGGGAGGACTTGAGCCGCACAGCGAAGCGGCGGTCTGGGTGAAGGCCCCTGAACGCCCCGGACAGCGCGTGGCGCAGCCGCGCCTCAGCGGCGCGCGCGCCCGACGCGTCTTCGAGCTCGATGAGTCCAAAGTCTGTCTTGTGCGCCGCCGCCGCGTTGTCTCGCCGCACCCACCGCCAGCCGCCGCCGCCGCCCCCGACGGCGCCGCCGGCGGCTCGGCCGCTGCGGGATGCGGCGCGCGGCGGGTCGCAGCCGCCGTCCGGGCCACTGTCTCCGCCGCAGGCCGCGACCCGCGCCGGTTCCTGCTCAGGGCCGAGGGCCTGTGGGGATTGTGGATCAGGGCGGTCGTGGCGGCGGCGGCCCCATTGCTGAGGCGCGAGTTCCAACCAGGCGACGCATGGAGGGCCGCCGCAGCTGCCACAATCTGCTCGTCGTCCCTCATCCTCTCACGCGGCCGCACACCGCCCGATCATCAGAGGACCGATTCCGCCACCAGCACGCGCGCGCACCCACCTGCTGCAGCTGCCGCCGCAGGTCATCCGCCGCGCTGTACGCATTGAAGCGGACGATGTACCTCGCACCGGCCGCGGCACCCGCGGCGTCACCCGCGGCGTCACCGGTGACGGCGCAGAAACCCAGCTGGACGCCTGCGTCTGATGCCTGCTGCTGCTGCTGCTGCTGCTGCTGCAGCTGCTGGTTGTTGCCTTTCGTGCGCCCGCCCCACTGCTGCCCCTGACCCAAATGCACAAGCTCAGGCGGGATGGCGCACACTGCGGGCGCGGGGCGCCACGGCTCCCGGCGCCGCATGCACGTGCCCGGCGGCGCGGCGGCGCCAGTGGCCGCCGCAGACCCCAGGCAGACAGCTGCGGCCAGCAGCAAGCTCGCAGCCATTGGCGCCGCTGCCGGGTGCGGGTGGCGGCGGCGCCCGGCCCAATCCTGCCGGAGGTCAACCCCCATCGGGATTGCTGGGCTGGCTATAAGCACATGCGCCCTCCGACCAGCCAGTCCTGGAGCTGCAGTAAGTGGGGCCGTAACAGGCGGAGGTGGGTCCTGCCGGCTCGCTGCAGCGAATCATTTTTGGGCGGCCCGCGCCGGAGAGCCGGGGCGCGCGCTTCCGTGCGCCGGGCGCAGCACTGTCAGTTGTGTCGCCCACAAGCCATCTTACTGCCTGCAACTTGAATACATCTTTAACAGCCCGAAAGGCCGCTTAAAGTGCTCACCGTGCGATCTTGCGAGTTCGTTCGGCTAGGACACTGCAGATCTCCCCAGTGCGCAGACGGTCGACGGTGCTTAGAAATGGCGATGCGTGCCACAAACAATTATCGTACTCAAATCACCCTGGTGGCCCGCATGTCCAGCAATGGCCTTCATCGGACCCCCACTGGGCGGCTCAGGAGGAGCACGTCAGGACGATGGGCGAATGCACATGGTGATGGCACAGGGCGCACGCGGTTTGCGATCCAGCGTTTGCGGCACAGGCAAAATGTGGTAAAAACAGTGATTATAGTCGGTCGCGCCGCATGCATCTGCCCCCGCTTCGTCCCCTGCAATGGTGATCACCGTTTCGTGGTGTCAGCATGACTAATCAGTGACTGCGCGTGCCTGCAACTGCCAGGGCTTCACTGCATCCCCGGCTGCGACGCGCACACAAGCCATGATGTTAATCTCGCCAGCGCCGCTGACACTGGAGCGTGGCAGCCAGTGACACTTTACAGCGCGGCCAGCATGCAGGAACCGTGCGAACGCCGACGCCGGCACACCAGACAGCAGCAGCAGGCGGCCGTCCCATCCACGCCCGTCGATGCACGCACGCCTGACCTACAGCGTGCGTTCTGCGACGCTACAACATGAACTTTTCTGCAGCGATGAGGGGCACACCCCTCGGCACGCCGTAAAACAATGAGTTCCTGACTAAAGGTGCACGTGTCTGTGAATCATCAGATGATGCGTCGACACCACCATGTCGCACACAACCTGAACGCATTCGTTGGGGTTGGCGGGTGCACCAGCGCTCCCAGCGGGCTGCGAAGCGTCGTTCACGCCGCCGCGGGCGCCGCCGCGGGCAGCTTCTCCAAGCGCGTCGGCAGGCCACTGACGGGGACCCTGCCCACGAGGTACACCCACTCAGTGTTGGTGTCGACCTGCGCGGCATAGCCCTGCAGAAAAACCAGAGGGAAAAACAGAGAGCGCGCCGTTGAAGCATTCCGCCAGTCTGACAGCTGGCATGCGGGCCACTGCATGCTGCATGCCGCGCTCATACCCTCTCGGAGGTCCCAGGATGACTGCAGTTGCGCGACGCTTGTGCTGCAACCAAACCCCGAGATCTGGGCCCTCAAACCAAAAGGCTCGCGGCCCCGGCAGCCCGTGAGCCTGGCAAGCAGCACAAAAGCCGTGCGCCACGACTGCTCAAGGTGCCGCCGGCACCCAAGCTTCGTACTATTTTCCCTCGTGCCCGTTTCGACCCACCTGTGCGAAGAGGGCGAGGAAAACCTTCATCTCTGCGTTGGCCAGGTGGACGCCCAGGCAGTGGCGGCCTCCGTGGCCAAAGGGCACCTGCCAGCCTTTGGGGGGTGGGGGCAGGAGGCGGGGAGCGGCCGCGGGCGCGTCCACAGGAGGTCTCGCGGCTCGGGCAGCGCGCGACTCTCGCTTCCACCTGAGCAATACAGGAGTACGAGCGACGTGCTTCAAGGCCACAGGCGGCCTCGGGCCCGACCTGCTGGCGTCACGGCCCCGCCGCCGCCCTGCGTATTGCACCGACCGACGGCCCTGCCGAGCCCCCGCACCCGGCTTCTGCCCCTCGGGCGTGAGCATCCTCTCGGGGTTGAACACCTCGGGGCTCAGATCCCCCGTCTCCCCCGCCCAGCGGGGATCGCTCCTGCTGACGTGGCCGAGGGGCACGAGCAGCTGCTGCCCCTTGGTCACTTTGTAGCCCCCCATCTCAAAGTCGCGGGCTGCGGTGCGCCAGAGCTCGACGGCGATGGGGGTGTAGCGCAGGGACTCCCTGGGG
>NW_014008109.1:2189-3478 GCF_000611645.1 Monoraphidium neglectum | reverse complement strand
GGGTGTGTTTGGGTGAGTGGACGGACGGGGTGGCGGTCTGGCGGCTTGGTGGCTTAAACAGGGGGGGCACAGGGCGTGACGGTGGGAGGGGTGGGTCGCAAGGGGGAGCTCTCGCGAAGAAGAAGTGGGATCATGCGGCTGCTGGGGCAAAGGAGGTGTAGACTTATGGGGGTGAATGAGAGGGCAAGAGGGGATGAGGATGCTGAGGGGGCAGGCCAACAAGTAGGCGTTTGAGGGGGGGTAGATGGGATGGGTACAGCTGAGAAGAGGCCAGCTCTTGCAGGCGGCAGGGAAGATATGCGTCATAGGCTTGTTTACAGCCTCATGGGTGACAATCCATCCAGCAATCTGCCCCCGAACAGCATGCCCCGGCCCAGACGCAGCCTTTTCTGACCTCAAAGAACAACGCCCGCGCGCCCCCTGCGCTGCCGTATCCGCCCCCTGGCGGCCCGCGCGGCTTGGCGCCCGCCCCCTCGACCGCGTCCGTCACCCAGCGGCCCGCGGGACTTTGCGCGGCCCGTGTGCGTCACCCGCGGCCGCCCACCTGGCTGTACGTGAAGTTCCCGACGAACCCCGGGAGCGCGCCCTCGCCCCTGGCCTGCGCGCTGATGCCCGTGCCGGCCCCAAGCCCGCCCGTCTTTCGCTCCACCAAGTTGATTGTCAGGTCCACCTGGGGGTGTTGGGGTTGATTGCGGCGCAGCGCGATCGCGGTCAACACTCAACCACCTCGCAGTCAAACGCCCTGGTAACTTTGCATGGCGCCAGGTCAAAGATTAATTCAAAAACCACAGCTGTGAGGGTTTTTCTAGACCGGGAAGTCCAGCGGACAGCTGGGAAAGTCAGGGTTTCGAAAGGCGCCCCTTGCACTTCCCTATGCCGCCCGCCCCCACCTTGGGGTTCTCCTCGGTGCTGTCCTCTGCCTCCTGGGGCAGCATGTTGACATCATCGTACAGCCCGGTGGAATATATAGAGTCAATGTCCGCCTTGGCCTGCGACAAGGGGACCATCGCCGGATTGGAGCACGGGGGATTTGAGATGGGGTTTATGGGTTGAAGTTTCAGGGATTTCAAATTGTATGTGTGAGACTACGTGGAGGTGTTGCATTTTGTGAAATGATGAATAAATCTGTATGGCGTCCTCGTCCGCTTTCCATTGGTTCAGCCGGTCCCCTAGACGATTTGCTTCAAAGCAGCAGCCTCGCAATTGGTGCATCGGAGGGCGCCTGCCAGCCGCACACGCCCTTGCCAACGCTCACGCTGCACAAATGCAAGCGCATGTACGTTTACACG
>NW_014008109.1:0-1809 GCF_000611645.1 Monoraphidium neglectum | reverse complement strand
CACACACACACACACACACACACACACACACACACACACACACACACACACACACACACACACACACACACAAACACACACAAACACACACACACACACACACACACACACAAACACACACAAACACACACAAGCGCGTGCGCGTGCGCATTTGCGTGCGCGCACCTGCCGCAAGCTGTACACGCGTCCTGGCTGCATCGTGAGGTGCCGAAGCACCACCTCTGGCCGCGTGGCCCCCTGCTCCTTGACAGCCCCAGTCTTGCTGTCAGAGAACTGATGCATGGCCAAAAAGGCAAGGATTGGGAGGATTAGGATGGAGATTAGGACGTGATTAGGAGCAGGGTCAATGAATCGAGGGTAAGGAATCAGGACGGCGGAGAGGGTCGGGTACGGGTTCGAGTGTGGGCATCCGGTGCGCGGCGGCGTGTGCCAAGGCACAGCCCTGCGTCGCGCACAGGCTTTTGAGCAAGCCTGTCGCACACTCCGTGCCACACACACAAACAAGGGGCTTTGACCCTCGTGCTAAAAGGGTGAGGTGCAAGAAGCCGCGGCGCCAGGCGGGTGTGGTCACCCAGAGGGCCCCAACGGGTTACAGCCCCAGATCCGGCAGACCTGCAGTCGGATGTCCCCCACGCTGGCCTCCCCGATGCACAGCTCCGCCACGCCGCCCTCAAAGGTGAAGTCCACCACCTTCGAATTAGAAAATGACACGGACCCGAGGTGATTCCAGACAGTTGAGCCAATGCGGGTGCACAATTGGGGGAGGTCACCGGCGGAGGGCGTTTGGGCACAGGCAGCAGCAGGGACACAGGCAGCGATTGAGAACGAGGCGATGGAAACGAGGCGAGCTTGGGGTGCAGATCACCAGATCACGCATCATCGGACGAGATCATCATCATCTTCACCTGTCCAAGGATGCCCCTCTTCCTGTACCAATTGTCGATGCGCTCCACGGCCCGGCCAAACCGCACAAAGTTGAGCGTGCTGCCCGCCAGACCCCTGAACGCATCCTGTACATCAGCAGCAGGATTTGAAGTACAAAAAAGCATTGACTTCAGAGTGTGCAGAAGCTCAGGTTTGCAGGAGGGTTGCTTAGTAGGGATGGAGGGTCCCCTGTGACCCTGGGGTCGGCCAAAGCTGCGCAATTGGCGCCGGAACTGGCTGAAAGGGGGCAAAGGGATGCCCGGGGGCAAGCGTTGACACTGCAGGCGCCGGAGTTTGTCCCAACGCGGCTCAGGGACAGGTGCATGAGCACAACGGGTGTGAGTGCGTGCCCGGCGCTCGCACTGCCGCGGCAGCCGCCACACGCTGCTCGTGAATGCGCCCGCCCATCCTGCCGCGTCCGTCCTCCTCACCTGCACGATGCGCGTGGGCAGCGTGTCGCCGCCGCGCGCCACGATGCCCCGCAGCTCGGGGTTGGGGGTCACCTTTGTTTTGGGGGGCGGGGTGAGGGGTTGGGGGTTGGGGTTTTGGGATAGAGATGGGGGTTGGGGTGCAGGAGCGCCGCCGCCACGGGTTTTAGGGCGACGTGAGTAGTGGGGAGATGCTGGGTGGCCGCAAGGCGGCGGTCGCACCAGTGCGTGGCGGGCTGGCCCGCTCGTAGATCCTGCTTTGCGCCGTGCATCCTGTTGCGCCGTGCCGCATCCAGGGGGCCAAGCAAAACGCGACAACCTGTCCCCATCTCCAACCGCCCCCCTCCCACGCTCCTTCTCCCCATCTCCATCCCGTGGCGGCCCCTCTCACCACGCCCTCCCCCCATCCCGATCCCACTCCGACCCCTCACCCGCCCAAACACACACACACACACAC
>NW_014008110.1:0-3099 GCF_000611645.1 Monoraphidium neglectum | reverse complement strand
GCCGCCGCCGCCGCCGCCGCCGCCGCCGCCGCCGCCCGCGGTGCCCGTGCCCCGTGCCTGCAGCAGCAGTGCTTGGTTGTTGTAGGGCGACGCTTTACCTTCGATGGCTCTGGTCACAGTCGCCTCCAGATGCTGGCGGGGTGGGAGGTCGTACGCCCTCAGCAGCTGCGTTGTTTGTCAAGTGAAGGTCAACAGTGAGAGTCAGCAGCCAGCATGGTGAGCACAGGCAGTTCACAGGAGGAAGCACAGGGTCAACGCACAGCAGACGTGTGGGAGGCTTGCTCGAGCGGGCGCCTTGTGAGAAGGCCAGCAGGCCACGCTGTGTGCGACCGCACAGCAGCAACATGTGCAGCAACCCGTGCAACTGCAGCCTTAAAATTTGGCCCCGCACATCGCAGGCTAACCTCGTCAACTGCCTCCTCGGACAGCAAGCTGGGGTCAAAGCCGAGACCCAGCTGCCCCGGCCGCAGCTGCTCGGCGATGTAGCCCGCCGCCATGGCCTCGACGGGGCTGCTGAATGTCCCAACAACGAATCTCTTGGCGGCCGGGGTCAGGTGGTCCACGGCGTGGAGCTTCCAGACAGGGGTGTCGCCCTCTATGCGCCTCTCCGGCGCCGCAGCAAAGGGGAGGACGCGCTTTCACATGATGTGCGAGAATGGCGGGGGTTTGGGGCCAGGGGTGAGTTGAGGTCGATTGCGCGGGTTGCTCTGCGAGTGCGTGTGGATCCCTGAAATGAGGTTCACACGCGGGCCAAACACAAAAATGCGCACCATCGGGACCGGGTCGCTGCAGACCCTGCATCCCTGGCAAAATCCAATACGACGCACACACAGCACACCACGGTGCCTGCTGGGCCCTGACAGAGGGCCACACACATCCCAATCAGCCACGGCCACCTGCTCAACCAGGCGGCGCAGCGGCCTGTAGATGGTAGCCGCGGCGGCGGGGCTGATCTGCACGAGGCGGCCCTGCTCGTTGTCGACAGCGTAGGGGACGAAGCACGCATCTACGGCTTCCACTGGCAGCTGCTCCATATAGCCTGCAGGGGATTGTAGCGGAGCAGCGAGGGTGAAGGCTTTAGCGAGGGTACCGCAGGTGCGTGCCGGAGTCCCACAGCTGCGCAGTTGGCTGCGGTCATGCCGAAAGAAGCCCCTGCATGCATGGTCTGATCAGATTCGACGTCAATAATGGAATTTCGAAAAACGCGCACGCTTAGGGCTTTCTGGGCTGCGCTGGCGCCACGTGGCAGCTCGCTACACAGTCCCGGCAGCCGAGCCCCCGCCCCTCGCTCACTGCTGGTGAAGCATGACGGCCGCCTCTGCCCCCTTATCTTGACGGGATGCCCCCGCACGCAGGGGATCAGGGTGCAGGTGGCGGGGTAAGCGGCCAGCAGCATCACGTCCCCGGGGCGGGCGCCGCTCTCCTCGGGCTGGAAGTTGACGTGCTGCGGCGGCCACGAGGTCCCGCAGACCAGATCGGCGTCGTCCCCTAGAGGCACGATGCTAGAAGCGGGAAATGTGGTGCGCGGCGCCACGCGCCAGTACACAAGCTGCAGCAGTGCGCATTGGTGGCATGAGTCGGCAGCAGCAGGGGTGGGAGGTGGGCATTAATGAGCATGCGGCGACCCGCTGGCGGCAGCATGCGTGCACCTGCTGTGTGCCCCTCTGTCTTCTAAAATCTTGAACGCTCTGAGCCCGGATCGCGGCAACTTGCTGGGGCCCCGGGCCGCCGCGCCCTGATTGCTCGTGGCCCTATTTTGAGCCCAATAGTGCGAAAGGATGGGCTAATACAGTTGGCTCCCACACGCATTGCTGTTGCAGCTCACCAGCTGTTGGCTGTTGTCATGATTGTAGACTGGGCGATTGGAGCGGTCCAGCTTGTGCGGCCACTCCACACCAAACTCGGGGCCGAGAGGGCCGATGGCTACGGGGCCGTTGCTCGAAATGCGCCCGATGTTGAAAATCATCTCGGTGCTGTTGTTCCCGCTGGTCTTGAGAGGCCGGCTGGGCCGGCCGGCCTTATCGGTGAAAACGATCACTAAACTTCCCTTCTCAAAGCCAGGCGGCACCGGCAGCGGCGCTGGTGCATCGCCGTTCCCTTGCTGCTGGGCGGGAAGTGATTTGGGGTTGGGAGTGTGTGCCACGAGCAACGGTGAGGGGTGCGACGGCATGAGCGCACAGATGGTACCAAAGGCGCTGCGCTGCAATAAATAGCCTCAGGATGTGCTAGCATGCTCAGTTGGTGATCAGCTCGGTAAGGTGCAGTATGCTGCGGTGGGTCAAGATCGCGCGCTGCTGATGCTGCCATCGCTGCGCACCCTTGGGTCCATGACGAGGTGCTTGCAGGACAGCCGTGGACTGTTATATCTGTCACGATCAAAAACTGCGCCAGACGCCCGGAAGACCACCCGCACTACCGGTTCGGACCTCCGGCATCTCACTGCAGCAGAGGATGTTGACGTGACCTTAGCCTTTGCTTCTACTGTAGCTATGATCCGTCATCGATATACCGGTACTCTTGTGCGAACCAAGGGCTCTACGAGGAGCACGAAATCGAAACCGGCGGGGCATCGCAAACAGGGCAGCTCCTCCCACGACGAAGCTCCCAGTACAGCATCATAAGCATGTTGTGGATGCCTATACACACTATGATAGTCGCGTGTGTGTACCCCTCGGAAGATCGTCCCTGCCTGTGTGCAGCAGGTCGAAGCAGAAGGCCTTCCTTTGCGCCACGCTCCACTGAGAGCTTCTACCCGATGCAGGGGGGTGCTGAGCGCTCAGCCGTGCCCTGCATGCCGATGTGTGCAACACCAGCTGTGCAGCATGCCCTGTCCATCGCAGTGCAGTTCGGCAAAGCAGGGCAAGGCCAGCAGCCCTCATTCAACCAACTAGGCCGCTGATTTCTAGACAAACCTGCCGGCTTTCATGGCCGCGGTGGAGCAGCAGCAGCTGCTCCGAAAGTCTTGCCCTGGTATGATGGCCAATGATCGTACGGCGGCCTCGCAGGCAGTTGGGGGCAAGTGCACTCATCGACCATTGCCGGTGACATTTTCCTTCATGATCACGTTGTGGTGGTGGCAACAGCCACCGATTTGAGGGG
>NW_014008111.1:0-3102 GCF_000611645.1 Monoraphidium neglectum | reverse complement strand
GGGGGGAGGGGGGCAGGGTTGCTGCCTTTCAGACGTGTCCAGTGGGTTTGACCCCTGTCGCAGGGATATGTGTGTGAAGTTGACGCAAAGTCACTCAACTTCCACTTTGCCACACCTTGAGGACCGGAGGAAGGGGTGCTAAGGCATTCGTGAGGGGTGATATCACAACTGTGAGATGTGCGCAGGGCCCGACCGGGCAGGTGCAGCCGAGGCAGCAGTCCCGCTCGCACCCGCTGCTTGCCTTCGAGTGCCGCGCCCTGCTCGCGCCCATTGCCCGCATACCCAGCTCCGCCCGCTGCTCTCATCTCACGGCCACTGCTCCCCTCAACCCTGGTCCCAGGCGCCCTGGTGCTGCTGGCGATGGATAACAAGGCGGCGCAGGCCCTGGAATGGGGATTCCTGTTGTGGCCCAGCCTCCTGCTCACACTGGCAGTGGCGCTGCCGATAGCTGCCGCAACAAACGTGCTCAAGCGCCGCTGCGCGTTCGATTGGCCTCTGCGGCAGGACGGCGCGGCGAGCGGCGGCGGCGCCAAGCTTGCCACGGCCGCGGCGGCTGAGGGGGTGCGTCAGGAGCCCTGGGGTGCAGCGGATGCCGACGCTTGGCGGGCGGCGGCGCTTGTGTCGCCGGGCGCGGCTCCCGGCGTGGGCAAGCGGCGCTATCGGGATTTCTGATGGCCCCCCGCGCCCCCAACAAGCGTTGGGCCACATTTTTTTGGGGGGGGGGGCGCAGCACCAGCAATAAGGGGCGCGCATCTGCAGCGTCAAGCTTTGCTCGGCCACCACGGATTCAATGCCAAAGTTCGCCGGGCGCTTTGGGAGAGGCCCACCGCTGCCCCCCAACCGCAGTCGCGCCCGCCCAAGCCTGGTGACCCGGACAAAGCCAGTGAACAAACGCTGGGGCACGCATGACAAACAATCACGCCGCCCTCCTGCATGCCGAATCTGGAACTTCCCTGTCACCTGCGGTCTTGTTCCACTGCCGAGCTGTGCATAGGCCAAGTGCCCAAGAGTGCACAGACTGCCCAGCCCTCCTCAACCCACCCACCCATCCCCGAGCTCATCAGACCCCGCGTAGAATGATGCGTGTCACCTTGGCAAATTACATGTTTAGCGCTGTACCCGTGTGCTCGCCTCCCTCTGTACAGCAGCATTTTGAGCCGCCATCACGCGTGCACCCCTGCCTCGGCAGCCCACGCACCCTTTGTTTCTTTCCACGGCCGTCGCCGGCCCGCCCCCATGGTAGGCCGCCATCTGCGACAGCCGCATGGCGCCTGGGCTCCTCCTGCACACGGCAGCGTGTACGTAATGACTCGTGCATCTGCCTGTCGGCGCAGCGCCTTATGTCCGTTTTGTTGCATGCGTTTGTTGCCCCTTGGCTGCTGCGCACCCGCTACGCCCACAACTGCTGCCTGTGCGGCCGATCTGCCGCGTAGTCACTGTGCGTCTGCGCCAGACTTCTGGCATGAGGCCGAGCCCCATGCATGCGTTGGCCATTCAGCTGGGCCCCAATCGGTCGGTCGGTGGGAAGTCAACTACAAAACGCGAGCCGCAACCAACAAGCACCAGCTGCAACCACGATTCCCAGCGCCTACCACGCGCCCCTGCGCAACCCCACGCGCACCGGCTTGCCTGCTCCCACCCCTCTGCACCACGACAACGGCCGGGCAGGCTGGGCCCCCGCGTGCACGATCAAGCGCCACCACAGGGCGATGAAGACAAGACAAAGGGTCACCAGGTTACAAACGAGCGCAGCAAGTCAAAGGGCGAGGCACTCATTCTGCTTGTTTGTGCGCGGGCTGCGCTGGGCCGGTTAGGAGGCTGGCGGTTGAACCATGCGCGGTGCGGGGCAGCGCGCGCGCATAGGCACCGCGCTGCGGGTTATGCTGCTGTAAAACGCGAGGGCGCGGCAACGCGACAGACAGAGAGTAACAAAGATGGCACGGGCGGGCGCCGTCGGCCGCTGTGCTGCTGCCTGGGGTGGCAGGGGCGCGCGCGCGCCCAGCGGGCGGGCTGCGCCGGGGCCGGCTGTGCAGGTGACGGCATTCAAAATGCAGGTGTGAACGGGTGCATGCACTGGGCCAGCAGCGCCGGCCGGAAAAAGGCCAGAAAAAACGCAGGCGACAGGCCGCAGGTGGCAGCCGGCCAGGGCCACAGCGGGCGGCCAGCCAGCTAGCCATGGGGGTCAGGCCCACCCGCCGGGTGGGGAGGGGGCGCAAGGGGTGCGAAACAGCAACACAGCATCACGCACAACGCCCAGACGGAGCAACCCCTTAGAAGGCTGGCCGTCGCCGCGGCTGCTCGGAAACAAGGGGTCAGCAGAGCGTGCTGCGGCGCCCGCCGGCAGAGCGAGCGACACGGGCCCTGCCCCTGCCGCCGCACGCTGGACCGACAAGCGACGGCGCATGGGTGAACCGGCCGAAACACGCGCCGCACCCGCAACCGGCCCCGCCCGCGCCCCCGGCGGCCGCCGCCGCGCTCACGCGGGCGCGCCGCCCCGCTGCACAAATGACGCGACGCTGCTCGCCGCGTACTGCCCAGGGTCGGCGATGTCAGCCAGCACGGGGCGCTCGGGGCCGCAGGCGTTTGCGAGCTTGGCGTACGCGGCCGCGTAGCCGGCGCCGCCGGGCAGCTGCTCCTCGTCTATGTAGAGGTCATCCGCGTCTGCGCCGCCGCCGGCGCCGTCGGGGGCGCCTGGGGGGTGGGGTTGTGGCGGCGTGGTTGATTGAGTGCTTGTGATTTTGTGCGTGATAAGTGTGACTGTGTGTGTGACTGTGAGTGCGTGCCTGTGTGTGTGTGTGCATGTGTGCATGTGTGTGCATGATGTGTGTGTGTGTGTGTGTGTGTGTGTGTGTGTGTGTGTGTGTGTCTGCCTGTCACCCAAGGTGAGAGGCGGTCCCTGTGTTATAAACAGTTATTACTAATCATCGTCGCCCCTGCTCCATGGCCCTGGGGGCCCCCAGCCGCCGCGCCGCGCCGCGGCCGTCCCAGCCCGCGTCGCCGGGCCAATTTCGCCTCCTGCGGCCGCAGACTGACCCCCTCCCCGCCCGGGCCGCCCTCCCCCACCCCCCTCCCGAAAAGCCCGCGAGCAGAGCAGCTCCCCGG
>NW_014008112.1:0-3104 GCF_000611645.1 Monoraphidium neglectum | reverse complement strand
TGTGTGTGTGTGTGTGTGTGAGTGCGTGTGCGCGCTGCGCAGGTGGACTGTCCTTCCAGACTCATGTCCTGTTTATACACAATTGGTAACCTCTACACTACTACTGTACCGACCCGTGCTGCTGCCCTCCCAAAACCTGCAGCCTGCGCTGTGGACCCCTCCTCCTCGCCACGCAGCTGGCTGGCTAGCGCGCCTTTGCCCGCGCACCTGCCAGCTGCCGTCACACGACGACATCCCCAGGGGCCCGTTGAGGGACCCCACAAACTGCTTCACCAGCCCGGCCGGGATGAAGCTGAGGACGCTGCCCAGCAGCTTCCGTCCAGTCTCCGGCCGCACGTTGGCGTGGACGTAGAAGAGGCTCTGCACGGCCCAGGCCAGGGGGGCGAGCGGGCCCCGCAGCGATGTGACCAGCGGTACCACCGCGCCGCCGTGGAACCCTATCGCCGTGAGCCGCGCGACCCACGCCCCCGCCAGCGCGTGCCAGCTGCCGGCGCCGAAGCAGCCGCTGCCGAGGGTAGTGACGGTGCGCAGCGCGGCGGCCGCGGGCAGGCCGCGACAGAGGGCGCCGACGGCGAGCATGCCGCCCATCGAGTGGCCGAGCCAGTGCAGCTGGGGGGCGCCGCTCAGCGCGAGCACGGCGTCCACAACCGCCGGGAAGTCGAGGAGAAGGTGGTCGTCGACCTGCCAGACGGGGGTTCAAGGGGCGAGGGGGTTTGATGGGTCGTCAGGGCGGCGAGGGGCGAGCCAGGAAGTGGTGGGGCGGCAGAGATTGGGCATGTCCAGGTCAGCGGGCAGGACGCCAGGGGCGGTTGGGCTGAGGGTCAGATTAGCTTGCGACAGAAACAACGCTCCGGCTGCACGTCGCAAGGCGGCTCACCCGCATCCAAGGGGTGAGGTGGCACGCCGAACGTCCAACAGCGGCCGCGGTCCAAACGTGTGCGGAGCACGCCCCAAGCCCCGGGCCCTCGTCCACTCGTTGGCCCCAGCGGTCGGCGGGCCCAACCCCTGTTAGTGAGCGGGGCCCCGCCCACCGTCCACCACGTCTTGCGGTCCCACCACTTGGGCCGGTCACTGCGGCCGTTGCCGCGCAGGTCGGGCACCCTGCGGGGAGCGGGAAGGGGCAGGAGTGAGAGGCCTTCTCCTGCGCGCGGTTTGGGCCAAGGGCAGGCGCCCAGCATCCGTCGAGGCGAGGATGCCGCAGGCGGCGCCGGGCGGCGGAGTCCGCGGCCGAGAGGGCGAGCCCCAACCCGTCACCGGGCTGGGGATATCCCGGGCAGGGCTGCGCACCAGACGTCAAAGCCGCGCTCGGCTAGGTGCTGCGCCAGGGATACGCTTGCATCAAGGTCGAACGACTCAATGCCCCCAGACCCCAGTCCGGGGCACAGCACGACAGGCAGCCGCCGCGCCCGCCGCGCCGCGGCCGCAGGACACCGCACGCGATGCAGGTGCAGGCGCCAGCCGTCCCGTGTCGTGGCGGCGTGCGCGGTGCGGTCGACGCCGCGCGCGCCGCTGCTGGGCTCCTCGGGGTCGCCGCATGCCGCAGCGCCGGCGCCGCCGCTGCCGTCGTGGGCGCTTGAGGCACACTCGCTGCCCTCGCTGCTGTCGTCCTGGTCAAACTCTGCCGCCATCCTGCAGCTGCCCCCGAAGCAGCCGCCTGTGCCGCGCAGCTGCCGCTGTGCAAGGGGAAAGCAGCCGCCGATGCCGTCCAGGTCAGCTGGCGCCGCGACAGCGGCGCCGACAGATTCTCGCATCCGCCCAGTTTCCAGGCCTGCGCACACAAAGACGCGGCATGGGGCCAGTAAAGAAGTCAATCATGCGGGACATGGTACTGGTGGGGTGGGTACCCCGGTGTTTTGACCCCGGCATGCGATGCGGGCGGTCTGGTTGGGCGCGCTGGTTGCGGCGCCGCCAGAGTGCCAAGGGAGCGCAGGATCTTAGGGACGGACCTGAGGGCCCCGTCATGGTGAAGCGGCTCAATGAAGACTCGGCGCGTACAGTGTCTGCGTGAAGTGCATCGGCAAACAAAGTTTGAACCAGGGTGCCGATCAGGCCCGCGAGAGCATCGATCGATGGCTCATGGGTGAACATTAAGGTTACCTATACCTAAATGTATCGAGGCCTAGGCAGTTTGATCTGCCTGCCACCGCCGCAGCCGCGCTGCGCAGAAGCTGTCCCCTGGCAGCAGACAGAGGCGTCATCCAGGACGTCGAGGGATGCCTCAAGCGGCAGGGTAGGGGCGCATGAGCTGCTGCGCCATATCATACGTCACATGGTGCATATTCTGAGCCACTGCACCCCCTCTCGTGCACCCCACGCTGACCTGGCTGGGGTGGAGCGCAACCGCCGAAGAGCCAGTTTGGGGACCCTGCATTTTACCGCGCACAGCTGCTGTACAAGTAGAAGGCCAGCAAAACAAGTTGATCTAGCCGAAGTGGGGAGTTGTGCAAGACCCAGCAACATCTCTCCACCATACACTGCACAAAGCATGCAAAACCAGGAAAGGGCGCCGTGCCCAAACGGCCTAGGCAATGGGCGCGTTCATTTGCACTCCTGCGCATTTAACGCGATGACAAGAAAGTTATCATTCGGCGGCGGCGGGGCGCAACTCTCTACTCGTCCCACTTGTGCACCTCCATGCCCTCTGGAGGGGTGCACTCCACCTGCAGGGTTGGGGGAGACCGCAGGGAGGGAGGGGGGCGCCTCACTCAGCGGCAGGCCTGGGAGCAAGGACGAGGTCCCTTGTGAGGGGCGGGTGGTCACGCAGAGTCTCCAGTTCCAACCCCAGACATAGCCGACAGGCTCGACATCCCACGGAGGCCTGCCTACGCCCCGCCCCCACCAAACCCCACCCCATCCATCGTGGCGGGCGCTGAAAACCCTCAAACACGCCCACTCCTCCGCCCAATCCCAACCCCCAACCCTCCTCCCACGTCCCCCACCCCACCTTCTTTTTGCCGACCTCCCCCCAGTTTGTGGACAGCACCGTGCCGTTGCTCTCCACGAAGCTCTTCATCATCGCGCGCCGCGTGTCCTCGTCGCCCTGGCTGAAGATCTTCTTGAAGAAACCGTTGAGGGGGTCGCCCTCGTCCAGCTCGCCCTTGGAC
>NW_014008113.1:829-3445 GCF_000611645.1 Monoraphidium neglectum | reverse complement strand
GGGGGGTTTTTTGGGGGCGTTGCAGGGGTTTGCGTCAAATATACCCCCTGGGTGTGGGGCAGAGATGTTGGGGTGGCAGGGACAGGGGGACTGTTTCGAGGTCCTGGGGGGTGAAGCAGTGCGGGTATGAGGGGGAGGGGGACAGCCACTGTCTGCGGCTGTAGCGGACCGACGGGGCGCGGATGACGTATGTCGACGGGCCAGCCGCCCGTGGCTCGCCGGCCCCGAGGGCAAGGCACGGCTGGGGCCTCTTGGGCTGCATGGGGCTCACGGCCGCCGCGGCTGCCTGCAGCGCAGCGCGCTCCTCGCTCAGGCAAACTCCCTCGCATCGCACCAACCGCTCTCCCGCCGGCTCCCACATCCATTGACCCAACTCGCCCCACCGCGCCTCGCCCCAACCGCCCCTCCGCCCTGCCCTCTCAGGAGCACGCCTACACTTTCGACCAGTACAAGTGAGTGCGAGCGGCAGCTGCAGGCTCCATCAACCTGGGGATCATCCTCCCTCGCGGCCGGGCCGGGCGCCTCTGATGTCCGTCCCCGCCTGTCGCGCACGAAGCCGCCCCCCTTTCCAGCGCCCGCGGCCGCGGCACACACCGGATGCGCGGCCGCCTCCGCCTGGCGTCACCCTCGCAACGGCCACCGCGCCTCCACCGGTCCCGACCACACCCGGCCCCCCTTTTTGCAGGTATCCTCTGACGGAATCGGAGAAGCGCACCCTCAAGCGCTACCACGCGCTGCGCTGGTGGGAGCGCGACGGCGGCTTTGCGGGCGACGTCACCGGGGCCGAGGTGCAGGCCATCAGGGACAAGTACGACCCCAAGGGCGCCGACCTGCGCGCCTTCAAGGAGGCCAAGGCGACGGGCCAGCTGGACGCGTACTGGGCGGGGCGGCGGGACGCGCTGCGGCGGCTCACCGGGAGCGACCGGGTGCCGGGGGCCGTCGCGGCGGGCGGCGCCGCGTGAGGTTTGGGTGGCTGGGCGGCCCGGGCTCTGTGGGCCGCTGCACGGAGCTCGTATCACTTGTAATGTCGCGTGTCAAACCCGCTGGCGCCTGCATTGTCAGCTCTGAGTGCCGCACCACGCGGTCTTGGTGGGAACCTGGGAGTGAACTGCAGGCGTGCCATCGGGTTTTGAAATTGTATGGTACGGCCCGGCGGACCGGTGCGGGGGACATTGATGCACTGCTTTGCATCGCGCTGCAATTGTGTCAATTCACAACAGTAGTCACTTGCAGTCAGGGGCTGCAACGGCACAAACATCCTGTGTCCGCATTCGATCCAAGCACGCAGATCAGCTGCCGACCTGATCACGGGAGCTGAAGCTTTTGATAGCTTACTTTTGCTTTGGATGACACGGGGTCAAAAAACGTCACGTACAGCAAATGCATTGCAGAATGTCCCGGCAATTGGTCGCGTAGAGTGCGGTGAACGAGCGTGACTGAACGGCGCTGAGAAGGCTTGCTTATGGCCTGTATCCTGCCCGGGGTCGGAGGCAGGCCGCTCGTGGACGAAGACTTGCAAGCATACCGTGTCAAGTGCGTGCTGTTTGTGGCGCCTTATAGGAATGCAGCATGATGTATTGTGCTTGCTCTGGGGGTTTTCGACATGTACGCCACCCTGCGTCTGCTAGCTCGATAGCCGCTGGTGCTCGCTTCGGGTGGCGGGACGAAGGGCGGGTCGCTGACGCCGCGAGCCGCGCATGCCGCAGGGAATGGCCCGTCGACGCCAATGACTACGAGCTGCTGGAGGAGTGCGGCCGCGGCGGCTGCGCCGTGGTGCGTCCGCCGTTTGACCGCGGCGTCGGCAGCCGCCGCCGAGCGCGCGACCTCTCGCCGCCTGAGCTACAACGGGGGGCGGCCCACGCCCGCGCGCCCTGCGCCTGCCGCCCGGTTTGCAATCCCAAACCATGCTGTCCCCCTACTACCTCCTCCCGCCCCTGGCATGCAGGTCCACCGCGCGATCTGCAAGCCGCTGGGGGAGGTGGTCGCGGTCAAAGTGGTCAACCTTGAGGGCGTCGGCGCGCAGCTCGCCGCCCTGACCAAAGAGGCCGCCCTCATGCGCCGCTTCCACCACCCCAACATCCTGCAGCTGCACGCCAGCTTCGTGAACGCGCACGAGCTTTGGATGGTGATGCCCTTTCTGGGGGCGGGCTCTGTGCGCTGCATCATGCGCGAGCGCTTCCCAGCGGTGAGCGGCGGGCGTTCTCAGCCGTGTGGGCATGCACGGCAGCAGCGTTGGCACCTTTCCCTTGAACCGCCGGCGAACGCGGCGGGGCGCCAACGCGTGCGGCGGCCTCCAGAAGCGGCGGGCGCCCCGCATGCGCGCCGGCCCCGCTGCCGCCCGCCGCACCCCCTGCAGCGACGCAGCCACCCCCGTGGCTCTGCACCGCACTCGCTCCGATCGCTCGGGGAGCCGCCGGCCGCGAATGTAAAAAAGAACGGGCAGCGGGCGGCAAAGGCTGCGATATGATCCCCCATCTTTGAAACGCACCCTCTCGCTCGACAACCCCAGGGCCTGCCTGAGCCGGTGATTGCCACGATCGCGCGCGAGGTGCTCAGGGCGCTCGCCTACATGCACAAGAACGGCGGCATCCACCGGGACGTGAAGGTGTGTGGGGG
>NW_014008113.1:0-486 GCF_000611645.1 Monoraphidium neglectum | reverse complement strand
GAGGTGGGGGGTGGCAGGGGCGGCGAGTCGGCAGGGTGCGATGGGGCGGCGCGGGCGCACCCGGACGGCGCGTCGGCTGCCGACGGCTCGCTTCGCCCCTCGAGCATATAGGGGTCTGTCTGGCGCGGGTTGCAAGCGGGGCCCTGCATCATTCAACCCATTAGCGGAAATTTGTTGCGCAATTCACACGCGTGCGAGTGCCCCTTGACCCCGAACGTCGCGCGTCCCTCATACAAAGGCCGCCAACATCCTGATGCGCGAGGACGGCAGCTGCATGCTCGCAGACCTGGGCGTCGCCGCCATCACCCAGCGCGGCGCGAGCGCGGTCAACCTGGCGCTCGCCATGCACCGCACGATGCGGTCGACGTTTGTGGGCACCCCCTGCTGGATGGCGCCGGAGGTCATGGCCCAAGCCGGCGGGTACGACGCGTCTGCAGACGTGTGGTCGTTCGGCATCACGCTGCTCGAGCTCGCGACCGGCCGCCC
>NW_014008114.1:0-3109 GCF_000611645.1 Monoraphidium neglectum | reverse complement strand
GCGCGGCCCCGGCCCCTGCAGTGGCGGCAGCTGCCTCGAAGCCGCCGTCCAGGAAGGCGTCGACGTCCATCTCTGCCAGCCGCTGCCGCGCGGCCGCCGCCTTGGCAGCCGCCGCGTCGCCGGCGGCGTCGGACTGGGCGCCTGCGCGGTCACAGCCGAGGCGACGGGCGGGCAGGGGGTATGGCGGAGCAAGGGTGAGGGTGATCCGCCGCCGCGGTCGAACAAAGCGAGCAGCAGCGGGGGCGCCGCTGCCGGTGCGGCCGACGGCGCGGCAGCAAGGTCGCGGCGCACTCCTTGAACTGAGTGGGAGGGTGGGCCCTGCAGGGCTTGCGACATGCGGGCGGACGCAGGCCCGGCTGTCTCATATGCGCCCTGGCACCCCACCCAATATAGGAGCCCGCAGCCGGGCAGCGTACCCTTGTCGGCTTTCCAGGCATTGTGGCGCTGCGCCGAGCGCCGCCGCTGGATCGCGCCGCCCAGGTGCTTCTGCGCAAACTTCTTGGTGCTCTTCTTGAGCTTGGCCATCAGGGCCGCAGCTGCTGGCTGCTACGCCTGCTTTGCGTCGCCCAAAGCCGAGCGCGGGCTTGGGCTGTGAAGCGTGCCGGCGGCCGCCGCCGCTGTCAAGCACGCCGCTGCTGCGCCGCCGTCGACGGCCGATGTTGCAAGGGTGGTAAGGGCGCGTACTGATAATACCTATGGCACGTGGAGTTCACTCTGATGCCGCTCTCTCAGAGAGAGAGTCTCGGTTGCCGCACTAGTGTGCTTGTCGCAGGTCTGATCTGCGAAAGCAAGTCAAATGTCGACCTTACAATAACACAAGAGTTCCAGGTGACTTATTCATTGATTTTGTTCTGCGCGTCACCCGATACGCGCGCTGGGGGTTCACTTGGTGGGCACCTGCTCGCTTCTACACCGAAGACAGCACTTCGCCGTGTGCGCAGCAGCCGCAATGCTTGGACAAGTGGCGACGTCCAGGCTTTCAAGATGCCTGCGAGCATCCCAACCGGCGGCGGCGTGCCTGCTGCGGGCACAGCGGCAAGCGCGTGGCAGCAGGCAAATCGCTGCGTCGGCCGGCGCCGCGGCGGCACAGGTGGGCCCGCGGTGCTGAGGATTGGACCGGCTTTACTCCAAGCCTCCATGCCTGCGGCCGGCGGCCCAATGGGTGGCCCTATGCAATGTCATAGGCTCCCGTCCGGCTCTTGCCCAGCTAGATATCACCTGCCGCCTGTACGACCCCCCCATCGGCGGCACGCGCCTGCCACAACAAGGAGTGCGTCCCTCTGCAAAACTGCAGGACCAGCAGCAGCAGCAGCAGGCGGAGCCGGAGCAGCCGCAGGCGCCGCAGCCGCAGGGAGGCGGCGGCAAGGGGCGCAAGGTCGGCGCGGCGGCGGCGCTGGAGGGCGGCAGCAAGGGGCTGATTGACACGAACCCGCCCAGGGGTGAGCTGGCACGTTGCAATAGGGTGTTATGAAGCTTTGCTATCATTCTGCTGTCTTGTGAGAATTACTCTTTGAAATCTGGGGACCAGGGCGTTGGGTGATGGAAGGGGTGGGGCGCAGCGGCTGGCTTTACGATGAGGCCGTGGGGTGGGAGGAGGGAGGGAGGAGGGAGGGGGGGAGACAGGGCGTACGCCCGCCCGCCCCCGCCCCAACCGACGCGCGGCTGCCGGCAGCAGCTGCGGCGGAAGGCAGGCGGCATCGTGCCGCACCAGGCTTTCCTGTCAAGGGGCCCCTGCCGGACCTAAACCTGCGGGGCGTCCTGCAACCTGAAACCGCCCACGGCCAAACCTGCGGGTTTGGAATGCACACGGCAATCCCGCCTGATCTTTGTGGCACGACGCCTCCCACCAAAATTGATTCAAGGCACGCGCGATTTTTTGCCCGAGGAGATGCGTCTGCGCAGCTGGCTGTTTGGCCACTGGGCCGCGGTGGCGAACAGCTTCGGCTTCGAACAGGTGCGGAGGGGGCGTGTGTGTGTGTGTGTGCGTGTGTGCGTGTGTGTGCGTGTGTGTGTGTGCGTGTGTGTGTGTGTGTGTGTGTGTGTGTGTGTGTGCGCGTGTGTGTGTGTGTGCGTGAGCGCACGCGCGCATGCGCACGGGCATGTGTGCGTGTGTGTGACCGGGCAGTGGTGAGCGCGCGTGGGCGAGGGGCGGATAACGGCAAATGGCACACATGCAGCTGCACGGCAGCTGCGCGGCAGGCTCTGCCTCTCTGCCGGAGGAGCTTCAGCTGCAGAAACACATTGTCGACCCCCAGGCCAGTTGGGGGCCCCCCATAGTTTCAAGAAAACCCCTAAAACAACACAACAAGAATATTGAGTTGGCGCTCAAAATGTGCCTGGCCCCTGGGGGTCACTGCGTCCCCTTGATCCGCATTATGTGACGTGGCAGTAGCGCAGTTATCCTGCCTGCTGTCCCCTCCCCCCAAAATCCCCACCCCTGCGCCTGCGCCTCAGTTTGACGTGCCCGTGCTGGAGAGTGAGGAGCTGTTTGTGCGCAAGGCCGGGGAGGAGATCACGGACCAGCTGTACAACTTCGAGGTGGGTGACGTCAACACCCGGTGATGTCATCACCGGGTGACATGCTGGGGCATCCAGGGTTTATGGTGCAGGGTCGGGGGTTGAGTCACCCGGTGACGTCAGCACTGGTTGGCGAGCAGGTTGTCCGGGAGCGGGTTGCCCGGTGAAGCACTGGGTCTGCTTGTTCGCAACGGCGGCGCGATCCATGGCGGTTTGTGCACATGGGTGCAGTGTGCGCCCACTGGATAGCAATCCGTCGTTGCACGGCGCCTGCCCTCCTGCACCAAGCATGGCGCTGCCGGCGCCTGCATGCTTTGCGGCCGGGCCCCTCGGCCACGGGCCCCAGGCGGCCCCTTGCTTGTGGGGGAAGCTTCCCTCGTGCGCAGCTGCACCGCCTCAGCCCGGGGGCAGCAACAGGCCGGCCTTTTGCAGCTGCACACCTCTCAACCACCACAGTATCCAGCCCTGAGCTCCCTTTCTCCCCCAACCTTCACCCTGACCCCCCCTCCCAGGACAAGGGGGGCCGCCGCGTGGCCCTGCGGCCTGAGATCACCCCCTCCCTGGCGCGCCTGGTGCTGGCCAAGGGCAAGGT
>NW_014008115.1:2471-3605 GCF_000611645.1 Monoraphidium neglectum | reverse complement strand
GCCGTGCTCCCCTCGCTTGGCGGCTCCATCCGTCCGTGACCCACCCCCCCCCCTCGCCTGGCGTGTCCCCAGCCTGCGCCCGGCGGCACCAGGCGCACCGCCCACCTGACGCGCATGGTGGCGGCAATCGTGCCGAGCGACGATGCCGCTGAGGGCCTGGTGCGCGGCGCACTCGACATCGTGCAGCATCTCACCCTCACGCCGTCGCTGCGCCTGTACGACCCAAACGGCAGACACCCGATCAGCGAGGACGGGCCGCTCCAGAAGGTGGGTTGGTCTGTTCAAATCTCTGAACGGCGCGTCGACCCTCGTGCGCGCGTGCGTGCATGCGTGCATGCGTGCGTGCGTGCGTGCGCGCGCTTGCGCTGGACCACACCCACTCTCTAAGTCAGCGCAGCAATGTTGCTGCGCTGGTGAGCGTTTTGATTGGTCATCGATCCATAAACATGCAAAAACCATGCAACTCTTGACGCGCACCGCCTCGCAGCAGACCCCGATCCCCTGCCCGTCCCCTGCGTCCCCCCTCCCCCCGTGCACCCACCCCACCACGCCCAGGCGGATACCTACGTGCGGGACTGGCCGCTCTCGGATGCCGGCCTTTGGGAGCAGTTCGCGCTCGCCCTCATCAGCGCCGTGGACGCCCTCACCATACCGCACGTCGCCTTCCTGGACGAGTGGCTGGGCGCGCAGCTGGCGGGGGGCGAAGCCCAGGCCGGCAGGGCGCGTGCGCGGCGACTGGCCGCCCACGCCGCCATTTTCACCCGCTCGCACCTCGCGCGGGCCTTCTTCATGGGCGCACTCTCTCGCCTGTTCGGCGGCGCACCCTGCGAGCCGGCGTCGCTCCTCCCCGCTGGCCCTGAGGACCCACTGCATGGGGTGTGGAAGCGCCTGGAGCCCTACCTCAGCCCTGGGCAGCGGGCATCTGCGCGCGCAGCGATCGCCGCCTCCGCAGCCGGCGTTGCTGCATCCGGCGGCGCAGGGGCAGCCGTCAGCGGTGGTGGCGGCGGCGGCGGCGGCGGCGGCGCCGGCCCGTCCGGCAGCGCGGGGGGCGGCGGAGGCGGCGGTGGCGGCGCCGGCCCGTCCTCCAGCGGCAGTGGCGGCTTCCGGAGTGGCGGCCGCATGCCCGCCGTCGGC
>NW_014008115.1:0-1900 GCF_000611645.1 Monoraphidium neglectum | reverse complement strand
TTTGGGGCCAACGGGGTTGTTGTCACAGCATCCAGCGGTCACCCGCACCTGGAGCCATCCAGGCTCATGGGATGTGACTTTGTGGCATCAGCAACGTGTGTCGCGGATTCAGGTGGCCGCCGTCCGCCGTTTGAAGCATGTGTTGTCGAATAACAAGTCTGCCTTGGCGACCTGCGTGACCTTCCCACCCACTCGCCGCCGCCCCACCATGCATTCTGCACCCGCGACCCCGGCAAAATGACAGCGCTGCGTCAAGAGGTGGCCGGTGCGCTCGCGCCCTTGCCCCCCCCCATAATGCATGCGTGTTTTTGTCGATCGTTTGTGGTTTGGGCGCTCCGACACGCGGTTGAATCTGCCAGGCATCGCGCGGCCGAGCAAACAACTGGGACCACAAGAAGGGAGGCGCCCACTCACATCTTCGCATGCCTCTTGCCTCAGCTGCACTCAGCTGAGCTCGGATCTTTGAATACCACCACCCCTTCCCTCCACCAATCCGCAGCACACCAAGGGATGGCATCACCATCGTGCGACTTCCGTAAGACCGCCAGCGGCGGTGAGCCTTGGGCGCGCGCGAGCGGAGAGTGTTGGGATGGAAAGCACGGGTGTGGGGGGTCACGTGCGCCGCAGCTGTCGCACCTCGCACCGCTGCCACGGTCTGTGTCCGAGTGCGGGCGCGGTCGCCGGCTTTCCTGGTCGTGGGGCGCACCAGCTACCGCATGCAAACGATTACCTGTATATGTGCTCCAGCCCGCAATGTCGCGCACGTGCAAAGACGACACGGGCGCCGGCTCGATCGAATTCCAACGCACCTTGCCTGCTTTCTCGCGACCCCCGCAGGCAGGGCCAGCCTCGTGCCCATGCTGGTCGAGCTGCTGCAGACCTGCTCCCCAGAGACGCAGGAAGATGCGTTCGACATGCTGCGCGAAGACCTGCTGACACGCGACGTGAGGGTCTACTGCGCCGCTCAGGGACTGGCGGTCGGGTGGGCTCTCACTGACGCCTTTTTGTATCCAGATGGAACACTGCACTGGCATTTCCAGGCCGGCGACGCGCCCGTGCTGGTCCCACTGGCTATTGCCATCGGCGGCGTCAGGAACCAGTGGGCGGTCGATCTGGTCGCACACCACGTGGACCGCGGCGGGAAGGGGGGTGGCGTGCTGCGCAACCGCGCGTGGCAGCTGCGCATAGAAGTCTCGATCCCGTCGCCGCGCCTGGCCGCGGACCTGGCGCAGCTAGTGGGGTGGAGCCCCCGCACGAAAACGTTCAGCAGTGAGACGGCCGCGGCGCTCAGGTGCGACACGAGACCTCGGGGCAACGCGCAGTGACGCTGGTTTCGGTGGCTTTGGGGCCGGCGAATGGGGTAGTTTTGGCTCGAGGGAGTGCTGCGCGTCTTCTGGGGAATGATGGCGATCACCCGCCTGCCAGTTTAGCAGTCGACCACCGCGTGCACGCCCCTCAGGAATAGAGAAGCTGCGTGCCTCCAGCCGCGCCCCCCCACCCCCACCCCCACTCGTCGCACTGCACGCGGCCGGTCCTCCCCGCAGGGCGTTCGGCATGCCAAGTGCCAACCTGACGCCCGCAGAGTACATCCGGCTGCGCTGCATCCTGCTCGCGTACATAACGGGCGACGGCGGCAAGTGGGTCTCGGGCCGCGACTACCCCAGGGTCTGCCTGTACTCTGCAATTCCATCGCAGCTGGAAGTCATGCTCGCCCTCCTGGCCAAGTCANTTGGAGCCAGAGTACACCGGGCTCACGTGCGACGTGTACAAGGTGTGTGTGTGTGTGTGTGTGTGTGTGTGTGTGTGTGTGTGTGTGATTGTGTGTGTGTGTGATTGTGTGTGTGTGTGTGTGTGTGTGTGTGTGTGTGTGTGCGTGTGTGTGTGTGTGTGTGTGTGTGTG
>NW_014008116.1:0-3111 GCF_000611645.1 Monoraphidium neglectum | reverse complement strand
CCGCCGTCCCCTCCGTAACAACTGCCCCCCCCCCAAATATAACCCAAGGTACATCGAGCTCAAGGATTACATCCTGCAGCGCCGCGAGGCCCTCACCGGTGGCCGCGTCACCGCCGCGGACCGCCCCTCCATCATGGACCTCGATTCGGACGACGCCGCAGTGGGCCTGGGGGGCGGCGCCGCCAAGAAGAGCAAGGGCTTCTCCTCATGAGGCGATTCCTTGCCTTGAGGCGGCCCCCGGGCCGGCGCGGGCGGCGCCATGGCCCCGCGGCCGCGGCGCGGGGGCCGCGGGGGTGCGCGTTCCCGCCGCCGATTGTGCAGTGTGTTTCCGATTTTCGAGCAACGTGGGGCAAGCCGGCGGCCGGCGTGCCGGGGCTTTCGGCGCGCGGGGCGAGGCCGGGCGATCCCTGCCGCTTTTTCCCCCTCGGCGGCGGCGGGGCGGCAGGCGCCTTACAGGCGCCGCTGCTGCTGCTGTCGACAGTTTTGAGAGTGCTGCTGCTCCCTGCGTCCTGAGGGCTTGTTTTCGTGCTTGCTTACTGCCGCATGCTTGAGAGCGTGCGAGCGGCTTGGTGGGAGCGGCCGCTTGAATCCTAGGCAGGCTCTTATCAACTTTTTCTTATTGAAAGCCATCACACATGTAACCACTCGCTTACAAACACCTTGCCTGCGGGACTGGCCAGTGTCACCCACAGACGTCCCTCACAAGCAGCGGCTCCCTGCAGCACGCACTCAGCAGCTCGAGGCGCATGACTCTCGTGGAGCAGCTTCACTTTGCGGCTTGCAAGCCGAGCTCCCGTGCGCTCAAACTCCGCTCAAACTCCGCGGTCAGCAGGATGTCAGAATGACGTCACATCACGCCCCGTCCCGCGCCTGCGCCACCCACAGCCCCTCGAACAGCTCGTCCCAAATTGCCTCCTGGCAGCTGCCGTACCCGGCCGCGCGCCGCCGGAAGTCGCGCAGCGCGCGCCGCTCGTCGGCGCGCCAGCCGGCGCCGGCGGGGGCCTTGGCGTTGAGCATGGTGTCGGCCATGTAGTGCAGCCACAGGGTGTTGGTGGCGGGGTGGGGGGCGGCCCACTGGCCGCGCGTGAGCTTGAGCATTCGACGGTAGGTGTCAGCCTATGTTGGGGGGCGTGCGATAAAGAGAGGGTTGTGATTTTGCGTGTGCGTTTGTATGTTCATGTGTGTGTGTGTGTGAGTGTGTGTGTGTGTGCACACGCGTGTGTTGGAGAGGGACAGGAAGGAGCGGACGGCTCGTGTGGGCGGGAAGCGCGGGCATGCATAGCTCAGGGCTGGCTTTGGAGCTGTGGTGCGTTTGGGGCTGGCGAGCACGTGAGCAATCCTCTGCTTGGAGGTTTGATCAAAGGTGAAGGCGGGCTCCCAGGCGGCAATGCACAAAGAAAAGGGCAGCCAAGCAGGCAGTGTGGCGTTGATGGTGGCTGGGTGCCAACCTGGCAGTTGCCCTTAGGCCCCCGGAAGAGCTCGGGGTCGGCAGACAGGTCACAGAAGGCGACGTCGCCGGCCGGCGTCTGCAGCCGCGACGCGGTGAAGTCGATCAGCGTCGCGAGCACGCCCTGGGGCAGCAGTGGTGGCGTTTGGTGGTGCGTGTGGTGTGTGTCGATTTTTTTACGTGAGTGTGTGTGTGTTTAGGGGGACGGCGGCAGGGAGTCGGGTGGTGCAAATGCAAGAGTCATGTGTGAGGCGGCGAAATCATCACAGGGCAGCCTCCCCTACCGGGTCATGGGGTGACAGGTGAGGATGTCCCTCGGCGTCCGAGCGCCCTCCCCTCGAAAGCCCCCCACACCCCTTTTACCGTCCCCTCCACTTCCGGCCCCGCGCCCCCCTCCGCCCGCGCCGGCGCGCCCACCTGCGTCTGCACGCTGACGTCCATGCCGCGCAGCCGGCAGCTGGTGGTCAGGCTGGGCGCCGCGCGCAGCAGCACGTTGCCCCAGTGCAGGTCCCGGTGCTCAAAGCCCAGCGCCTCCTCGCCCACAGCGAGCGCCAGCGTGATCTGTGCGTGCGGATCGCGGCGCAAAACCTCGGAAACAGCAACGGGCGGTGCCGTCGGGGTACCAACCAAAGCGTGCGGCGAGCGTACTGAGTGCCACAGACAACCTTGAGAGGCACCGACAATAGAAGGGCGGGCGTTTAAACCAGGCCATGCAGTGCGCGCAACGGCCGGCCCACCTGCAGCAGCACGCTGCGGGCCTGGTGGAAGCTGCTGATGCGGTACGCCTCCAGGTCGCGGCCCGCCTCCTCCATCGCCAGCACGCAGAAGAGCTGCCCCGCGGGCAGGCCCTCCAGGGCGTCGTTCTCTGCGGGTGATGGGTGTGTATGTGTTGGTGTGCGCGTGGAGGGGTGGGGGATTGGGTGGGCGTGCGTGTGGGTGGGCGTCCGGGTCGGCAGACAGGCACTAGAGGCGTTCGAGAAACGCGGGGTAGAGGCAAGGCATGTGGGAGGCAACGGAACGGAGGAGTCGCGCCAGGTGCGTCCCTGCGCCGCTGCTTCGCGCGCCGCAAGCCCGGCAAAGCGGGGTGCGACGCGGCCGCGGCTGCCGGGGTTGGTTGTGGGTCCCCACACCAGCTCACGCGGATGCGGCCGCCCACTCTCACACAGCAACCGCGTGCGCCGCTTCGTAGGGGCAAGACGCCGCGGATTTTCCCAGACGCGGCACACGCGTCTTTCGCCCCGCCCCCCTCACCCGAGGTGTGGGCCTTGTCCCAGGCCTTCCAGGCCTTGACCAGGGCCTTGGGGTACTTGCCGCGGCACACGCCGACGCGGCAGGTGCGCACGAACGCTGACGTCACGCTGTCAAGCCGCTCGCCTTTGGGGGGGGGGGGGGACGGCACGAGGGGAGTCGATGAGTTGAAAGGAGCGGGGCGCCAGCAGTTTGGAAGGTGCTCCGTAAATGATCAGCGAAGCGGGACCGCACATTGCCCATGACTCATACGCATATACACACACTAGCACATACTCTCGCGCACACATACACACACCGATCACACACGCAAAGACACGACAGGACGCGCATACAGCGCGTCCGTCCAGTCATGCGCACAAACGACCCGGCCACAAGCGGCCCACGCCCACACCACATGGGGCCCCACCCTCACC
>NW_014008117.1:0-3110 GCF_000611645.1 Monoraphidium neglectum | reverse complement strand
CGCCGCGCCTGCCTCGCCGGCCGCGGCCGCTGCGTCCCCTGGGGGCGCGCCGGCCCCCGCGGCGCCCGCAGAGTCCCCAGCACCCGCGGCGCCTTCGGCGCAGGTTGGTCGGCGCCTCAGGCGCGTTTGATGGAAGCGTAGACATATGATCAGGGAGGTGACAGACGGCCCAGCAGCGGCGCAGGAAGTGCTGGGGACAGGCTTCCAGTCAGTCAATCAGATCAAGGCGCTGCTGGCGGCGAATGTGTGATGCATCGCGTGCAACTACGGAGACGACCCTCGAGGTCAACCGGACAGGCTTTGTTGTGTGTTTTCGTATCCTGCTTGAGTTCATGTCCACATTGATGCTGCTGCTTTCCTGCTGCGTGCATGTTCGTCTGTAATTGAAAGCCGCACAAGCAAATCTGAAAGGCAAGGCGGGGCCTGAGTCCACGCCCGTGACGGGGCGCGCAGGGGCCGGCGGGGCCGCAACAAGGTTGTTTGGACATGGCAAACAAGAAGGTCTTGCTTCTCAGACCGACTGCTGTTCCGGGCCCGCCACTGATGGTGTATTCCCACAACATCGACTGCACGATTCGTGATCAGCAGGGCCCGCGCACAACTACCAAAGGTGCTTGTGAGATGGTACAAAGCCGCGAGGTCATCCAAGCATGGGGTGTGAGCTGCAACCTGGGCGCAAACGAACCTCCACGCAATACGCATGCCAACCAAATTGATTGATTGCTAGAGGCGCGTACTCTGCTTGGCTGAATGCAGCTTCACATCCCCACGCCTGCGGTGAGCCATCACCGACTTGAATGCAAACAGGCGGGACTGCCAGCAGGCGGGACTGCCAGTCTCGCCATGCCAGTGGAGTGGCACCGAACGCTGTACTAACCATTACCCTAAACTCTAAACCCTAAACCCTAAACCCTAAACCCTAAACCCTAAACCCTAAACCCCACAATTAGTAAGATGGCGATATCGAGGCCCTTTCGCTTTGAGTTTCAAAATTGTTTCGTTGCATACGTCTGGGCCAGCCAGACTCTTCCCGCCACTGTCACCAACCAGTTAAAACAGCAAGGGGGCTCTGCAAAACAGCCGCATGGGGGAAGGGAACGCTCCTCCATTACAGGTACCCGACAACACAAGATAAAACAATGGACATGTACGGCAGAGACAAAGCAACAAATGCAGGCGCATTGCTCACACCCAGGAGACATGCCTGCCCTTGGGCAATGGGGCCTCTCTAAGGCACAGGCTTGCCACAGGTTTGGCCGCCTTCAGCTGCGGTGGCGCTTTGCTGGACTTTGCTGTGCTTTTTGTTGGGGGCTCCCCAGCAAGACAAAACCATAGACCATCCCTGCCTTTATGTATTCACGATTTGGCGCCCTCGCAACCTCTACCGGCTCCTATAGCTCAGCGGTAGAGCGTGACTTTAGTAAGGTCAAGGTCCCAGGTTCGAGACCTGGTGGGAGCATTTGTTTTGTTTGCTGATGCTGCGCCCTCGCGCGTCAGCCTCGGCTCATGCGTGTTGACAGCAGATATGCCGCCGTGAAGCAGATGAAAAAGCGCACAGCGCTGAGAAGAACCATGGACAACGCGCCTGCAGTGCGCGTGTGCACTAGGTACATACGCCCAGGGGGGCCTTGACTGCCATGCAGCGGCATGCCCTTGAGCAAGGGTGTGCGGTAGGCCCTGCAAATATGCATGAAGTTCAACCCCATGCATGGCTCCGCGATGGGGCTTAGCATCCAAGCTGCGCGATGGGCGCCCCGGCCCTGGTGGCCGCTGCGCGTGCACCACATCACGAACGCACCTTCGGGGATGCTGTCATGCTGCTGCTGCTGCTGACTTGCCTGCGATGCGCCATCAGCGCACTCCACTGGCGTGTTCAACGTAGCGTTTGCTCATCCCTCATTGTCCTTGGTACTTTGCTTTGCTTTGCTTTGTTACAACCGTCTAGGCTAGCTAGACTCCTCCCGCCACTGTGACCAACCGGTGTGAAACAACAACAGTGGTCAAGCACAAACCAGCCGCCCTCGCTAGGCAGGCGGCAACACACGTAACACCAAACAAGCCAAGACAAAGCTGCAGATACACAAACAGAGCAATGAGGGCGCACTGCACACACCCAGGAGACATGCCTGGCCCTGGGCCCTGGGGCCTCTCCAGGCACAGGCGGGCCGCAGGTTTGACCGCCTGCGGCGACGGTAGCGCGGTATCCGCACCCCCGTCCCCCTGTCGGCGCCCCATGTTAGCAAGGGCATGACGGTGCAGGGGTGTTTGCCCGGGGCCCCCCGGCACCCCCGCGCGGCAGGCGGCAGATACAGGGGTGGTGGGGCCGTAATCGGGCGGGTGCGGCAAGTAACGCCCCCCTTGCAAGACGGCGTGGACAGCAAGAAAGTGCAAGGAGTCGCAGGCTCGACCCGCTGGTGGGAACATGGTAGACCGGGTGACAAGATGGACAGATCGCGTAAAACACAACACCACACCAACACAACGCCATGAAAACAGCAACGAAGCCTCGCTGCGCGCAGCGCCCCCCACCCCTGGCCGCGCCGGCCGACGGCAGGGCTGCACGGGGCCGGTCCCCTCGGATGTTGAGCGGTCATGGCACGTCCTTGGGGCCGACCCCGCACAGTCTGGGTCTGCACGCCAGTCATGCACAGCAAGTGTCAGGGGGTGGCGCAGCGCGTGCGCCAGCCGCGGGAGAAATCAGCAACACACAAGGAGGGAGAGCCAGGTGTGTAGTGCAAGGGTGACAACTTTGAGTGAAGAACATGTGTTCAAATGTAGACGGTGAGACTTGTGATGCAAGCCGCTGATCGCACAAGACGGAACACATCAGGAAGTGCAGATGACAACGTCATGGAGAGAGGGGGTGGACGCAACGAGTGAAGTAAGGTCAAGGATCGCAGACAGTGAAGTAGATGTAGACAGTGAAGCCGGTAAGATGAACGTGTGAGAAGGAAACACGCCGTAGAGGGAGGACGAGGTGGTCAGACGTCGAAGGGGCGGGTGGGAAACCGCCCAAGGCATGCACACGGGGCACAACAAGAAGGGAGCCCCATGCGCACAACTGCGCGCGCCAGTGCACGGCGCGCGTAGCCGCCGCTGCTGTACACCGC
>NW_014008118.1:2487-3412 GCF_000611645.1 Monoraphidium neglectum | reverse complement strand
CGCCCGCCGCGCCCGCCGCGCGCCAGAACCGGCTTGCCGCGCGCCGCCGCCGGCGCCGCCGCGGCCCCCGGCGCGCCTTCTGCGATCGGCTCCGGCGCCGCGGGCGGCGGCGGGAGCAGCAGCGGCGGCGGTGGCTCCACCCAGCCCTCTGGTGGCGGCCCCAGGATCTCATCAGCCGCCTGCGGCAGCGCCAGCAGCGCCAGCATCCGCCGCAGCAGCGGCCCCAGCGTCGTCACCCGCAGGTCACCTGCGTCACCGGGTGCAGGGCGGACGCGGTGATGGGCCCATCCGTCAGATTCCTTTTAGGCGCCTGTGCCCAGCGACACGGCCTTGCGCGCGCTCACACCTTGCGCCTGCGCGCGATGTGGGGCTGCGCGCCGGCTCAGGTGTCATCCCAAGAGTGGGTGCCTCCTGGATGACGCCCCAGGAAGCTGCCGGCGCAGCGCTGGGCGGCAGGACCCACCTTGCCCCCGGTACCGCTCCAGCACCGCCGCCGCCGCCGCATCCACGCCATCAAAATCGGCGGCCATCGCGCCCAGGTCCGCCCCCGCCGCGGCCGCGGCCGCCGCCTCCCAGTCGCCGCGGCCGATGCTGAAGCCGCCGCGGCCAAAGGCGTACCCGACGCTGCCATACCAGGTGGAGCCGGCGGCGATGGTGTGGAGGATGCGCAGCAGCATGCCGCCCTTGCTGGAGACGTCCTCTACTGACACCTGGGGTTTTGGGCGATGAGGTAGGTTCAGGCTTAGGGGAAGCACTGGCTGGGCTGGGCGCTCGTGCCCAGGCAGCATGCGACGGGCTGGGTTTGGTTAGGGTCCGGGGGCACCCGGAGGGGGGGAAGCCCAGGGGTTCGCGGAGTTTGCAGAAGGGGGGCTGGGAAAGTAGGCGCGGGGGAAGGGAAGGGCGGCCGCCGAGGGTTTCGGGGCGG
>NW_014008118.1:0-2185 GCF_000611645.1 Monoraphidium neglectum | reverse complement strand
GGCGGGGGCCGCGCCGCCTCACCTCCCTGGCGCGCAGCAGCTCGCAGACGCGGTCCCACAGGAGGAGCAGCTGCTTGCCTGCGGCGGCGGTGCGTTTCGGGGGACGGCCGTGGGGTTTGGGCGCCTCGGGCCCTCCGCTGCCAAGGCTGTCGCCGCCGTCGAGGCGAGAGCCAGAGCATGCGCCTCGAAGCCCACCGCGACCGCGGCCCGCGCGCCTGCCAATGAGGCTGGCCGCGTGCTTGCGGCGCACTGCGAGTTGTCGACGCAGCAGCCGCAAATCCCGTCCGTACCAAGGACGCCACACCTCACAGCCACAAGCACCCCAGCCAGGTCTGCCGGCCAGGCCTCCCTAGCACCAAGCCGACGCACACGCAGCGCCGCCGCGCGGCGCTCACCTGCAAGCCGCGCGCCGCCGCCGCCCTCTCCCGCATTCATGCGCAGCAGGTGGCCGTAGCCGTTGAGGTGCAGCGCGCCGTGCAGCAGGTGGGCGGAGCTCTCGAAAATGGAGGTGGGCGCCATGTAGGGCGCGGAATCGTCCTCCTGTAAGGTCCATCCCACGGGGCACAGACCCGAGGATGCGGCGCGCGCAGCGGGTCAAGGTCCGCACGCCTGCTTGGTGCGGTCCGAACACCCGCTCGCTGCGCATGCCGGCCGGCCGGCAGCGCAAAAGCTCGCACGCAGCCGGCCCAGCCAGGGTCATTGCCGAGAACACAGCGCCCGGCTACTGCTGTCAGGGGCGCCGCTGCCTTGCAGCAGGCGCGGCGCAGAGCGGCCCGGTGAGCCCCGGCGCCGCCTGATTCCAACGTGCCAACCTGCTGCCAGCTGCCAGTTGTGACCTTCCTTCTAGTGAGTGCTGCGGTGGGGGCGTCGTGCGCCCCTCATCGCACCTTGTCGGGTTCCGCCACCATTGCGCCCGTCACCGCCTCCCCCCGGTCAAACGCCTCCACCGCGCCCGCGAGGGAGGTGGCGTCGGAGAGCGTCGCCGCGCACGGCACCACGAAGTGCCAGCGGCTGCGGCTGACCGGGTGATGCTGCCAGCCTGCGCGGGCGGGCGAAATGCCGATGCTGTTGCGTAGGATGTGTGCGGGGTGGGATCGATTGCGCACTGAAGTCGGTGTGGACCGGGCCTGCGACGGCCTGCAGCCTGTGGGGCTGTCCTATAATCTCACAGCTCACGCACATGCACACGCACACGCATACACACGCACACGCGTACGTACTCACGGCCCGCTCACCCATGCAGCGACACTGGTCGCATACAGACGCGCCGTAGCTGCGCTCCTCATAGACGTGGAGGCGGACGGTGCTCCCGCCATGCGCCGTTGCGCCGCTGGTTGGGCCCCCGGACGCCAACGCGCCGCCGGCTCCCGGCAGCACGAGGTCAACGAGGTATATGGAGGTTGTGGCTTGGTATGGCCACTCCGGCAGCTCGATCCGCCTCCCGTACTGGGCGACAAAAGCTTTGATGTTGGCTCTGAATGCATTTGCGTACAGCGGGCTGCCGCGAGCCAGCCGGGGAACAGCAAGATGCTTGACCTGCTCCAACATCTTATAACACAGCAGTACCCCGTCGCGAGCTCCCAGACATTGCTGCGATGCTGGTGATCTTGCCTCCTGCTCCTTTTTCGTTGCGCGAAGAGCCAAAACAGGAGATGTGATGACATATGACACGACCGAGCGCATATATGTCACATCATTGGTGCACACGGCCGCACCGCTCGCGCTTGCGCACTCTCCGTCCCACCCAAGTCCCCACCCAGGCACAGTTGCAGTCACTGCACGCTTTGGGCGCCAAGGGAGCAGCAAACAGGTCGCCGTATGTCGTGTCAGATCGATCAAGCGCCATGCACTCGCAGGCCAACACAGGGTTGTACAGGCACAGGACTTTGTTGCAGTCACCCAACCGCACTCAACCGCCGCGACCATAGGGGCAAACACGTTCTGGAGGGTGCCATGTGGCCCCCCAAGATAGCAGGGGTTGCATATATTCTCTGGAAGGAAATAACCAAAAGTAACGGCACAAATAATGGGGATAACACTCTCCCTAAACAAACTACCCCAAGCGATGACCAAAAACACGAGGGCACATTGATGAAACGCTGGATTCATAAAACTCTCACCACCTGTCCTAAACGCTCCCCGCTCAGCGGATGCCCATTGCGCCCCCCCCCCTCCCACCTACGCC
>NW_014008119.1:0-3112 GCF_000611645.1 Monoraphidium neglectum | reverse complement strand
GCCCGGGGCCGGAGGCGGCCGCGCGGCGGCAGCGGCCGCGGCGCAGCAGCAGCAGCGGGCACCGCCGCGGGACACAGGGTACTTTGATGACGACATGAGGTGGGGCCCAGGGGTGGGCACGCGGCGGCGAAGGGCGACTGCACTGTCCTGTACATTGCTGAGCCAAGGGGCGGTTGTGGAGCTGACAGCAAGGCTGGTAGGGAAACAATGCTGGTCAACATCAAAAGCGGGATTAGGAGGGGCAAGGCGGGTAGCGTGGCTGCTGCTGAGTTGTAGCCCGAAGCCCCTGTCTTGTCTACACAATCCCCACCCACACTCCGATCCTGATCCCAATCGCCTCGCCTGAACATTCTTTTTATCTCACCCGCGCACCCAGTGACGAGATGGACGACTTCATCGACGACGGGGAGGGCGAGGGCGCGGGGCGGCGGCGGCGGCGCCGCGCGGCGGGCAGCGGCGGCGGCGGTTTTGCCAGCCAGGCTATGGCTGAGGCGGCGCGCATCTTTGGCGACGCCACGGTGGGCGCAGCGGGAGCGGCTATTGCAATTCATCGTATTTCTCATTGCTGCTGCTGCCCTCTGAAGCGGGTTTCCTTTGTGGCTGCGACGGGGGCGGCGCTGTCGAAGCTGGGGTTGAGGCTGTGGGCGACCGTGGACGCCCTTCCGCCCGCGCTCCCCGGGCGGCGGGCCCTGAGCCCCCCAGCCCGCATGCCCGGGCACAACAACATCGGTCACCATGACTCCCACTACTTGACAACTCCCTCTTGAAACACGTCACTTCGTGAATTGTGACCCGCCACTGCCTCGACACAGCACCAACCCACAAATCCAGCAGCCCACCTGGCCCCGCAAAAACCGCCCCTACCTCCAAACGTCAGCCCCACCACCCCACACGGCACGACAAGGCGCGACCCGACACGGACGACTTGACTCACCATGACACACCATGACGTCATCACCCCTCCCCCGCAGGACCTGCACGACCTGGTGGCCAGCCGCCGCGCCCTGGCCGCGTCACAGGGCGGTGCTGACGCGGGCGGTGACGAGGGTGTGGATGAGGAGGAGGAGGAGGGGCTGGAGGAGGGAGACGAGGAAGATGAGGAGGCGGCGGCAGACGCCAGGTGTGTGTTTGGGGGGGGGGGGGCGTGCCTGTGCACCCTTGTGTTGGGCACCTGGTTTGGAGGGGTGTGTGATGGGTGTGAGTGCGGGGGGCGCGTCACAGAGTTGGTCGGTGGATTGAGGGGGTTGGGGGAAGGCGGGTTACAAGGAGTCCTGGGCTGTACGAATAGAGACCTGCGTTGGGGGAAGCAACTGGGTTGGTCGAGGAGGGGCGCGAGCTTGTTGGGTGAGGCGATGCCGAGGGTGAGGCAGAGACCGCCACCAAGCACAGGCGGGAGAGCCCACGGCTTGTATCACAACAAGAGAGCAGCCGCTGAGAAGGAAAGACGCCGGTTGTCTTGCACCGCGCCTCAATCTCAACCCACCCCGTCGCGCGAGCTGCTGCATCTTCCCCCCTCCCCCTGCCCATGCACCATGCAGGGAGCGGCGCGCAGCGCTGGCGCGCGAGCGGCAGCAGCAGCGGCTGCTGGACGCGGCCGACCCCGAGTACGCGGCGGCGCACTACCTCTCAGCAGAGGACGAGGTGGGGGCGCGGGGCGCGCCTGGCTGGGGTCTTGAGGGCTTTTTGGGGTAGCAGCCGGGCCTTTGAAAGTGTCTGAAGCATCGCGGACTTTCTTACCCCTGAAACCGGGCCGCCTTCGCGCCGCCCCACATCACTCCTTGCCATTTTGTCCTCCAAACGCCGCCGCCCTTCTCCCTCCTTCTTTCTTCGCCTTCCAATCCCAATCCCAATCCCGACCGCCGCCGCCGCCGCCGCCGCCAGGCCATCCGTGCGGCCGACCGTCCCGAGCGCCTGCAGCTGGCCCTGCGCAAGAACATGGCCGCGCTCGCGGTGAGCGCTCTGCGGTGCATCTATGGCGCGTGGGCGTCGCAGCACCTGGGGCAGCGCTAGTGCGCCTGGCGGGCAGGGGGACGAGCGCTGGGTGGTGGGGGGGGGGGCGTGCTGCCAACCCTGCGCCTGGTACGGAGCTGGCCGCTTGGAGGGCCTCCGCCCCAGCCCCTGCCACCACTCATCTTTTCCTTGCTCTCATCCGCCAGGCCATGTCTGAGGCTGACTTCAGCAGCCTGATGGAGAACATGGCAAAGTGCGGCCCGCATTGCATCTAACAGGACTCGGCAGCTTTGGTTTTGTTTTTTTGGGGGGCGGGGGAGGGGGTGCTTTGGGGCCGCACCGTGCCAACTACAGAATGTGTTGTTGTATGTCCTGCCAATAGCCGGCACCTGCAGCTTGATCACGGCGTCCAATCGGTGGCTTGTAGCATGCAGCATGCCGCCCTGAGCGCCCGCAAGCATCGTTGCGAGCACTCTCGCTGCGTCCCCCCCCTTTTTGCCCTCTCACCCCCCCCCAGGTGGGTGTACGACAACGTCTTTGCGGAGACGGCCCCGGAGCGCCTGCCTCGCCAGGTCAGCAGGGGCGGCGTGCGGGGGCACGCATACGTGCCTGCCATTGTGTGCGTGGTGGGGGCCGTGCATGTACGCGTGGGGGTGTGCCTGGCACGCTGGGCAGGGGCCGGCCTTCACATCTTGAGGGCCAAGTCTGTGCGCCCCGCCCATCAGCAAGCCCTGCCGCCACGTCGCCCACGCGGCGCGCGACTCGCGCCGCCGCCGGGCGCGTCCTCATGCCCCCTTGCGCCCCGCCGCTGCTCTCCGCCCGGCGCCCCTGCGGCTTCGCGATGCCCCCCCTTTTCCGGGTCGCACGCCTCCCGCTCAACCCTCCCCACCTTCAGCAACCAAGCATCCCCAATAGCAGATGCACCACTACCAACATCACCAACACAATCAACAACAATACATTGCAACGCCAGGTCGTTGAGAACGGCCGGCTGGAGGTGTGCGGGCCCTACCTGGAGGACCCCGCAGACCCCGAGGTGGGTCAGAGAGGGTGTGTGTGTGTGTGTGTGTGTGTGTGTGTGTGGTTAGGGGTGGGTGGAGGGGGGTTACAGGACGATTTGCGGAGTGGAAGGGCAGATGGTGTGTGTGTGTGTGTGTGTGTG
>NW_014008120.1:0-3115 GCF_000611645.1 Monoraphidium neglectum | reverse complement strand
GCTCCTGTTGCTTGATAGTGACGTGGGTCTGGTGCAAGCTGGCGGCTGCAGAGACTGCTTCATTAGCAGAGAAGCGCATGCACTCCTGGGGTTGCAGCTGAGGGACTACAGCTGGGCCCGCCCACACAGCCGCCCACGTTCCGCCCTGCTGCTCACTTGATCTCAGATGAGGGTGTCCAGAGCTTCGGGTTGCTGAGGCTGCGGTGGTACACGCAGCAAAGCATACAGAGCGTGCTGGTGAGCCAAACGCGCCGCTGCGCCACCACAGCTCGAGCTGCGGCGCTGGCATGTGCTGCACTGACACGAAGCTGGCATGCATGCGCAAGCGCGTGCGATTATAACAACACACTTCCTTTGTTTGAAAGGCAATGAGCTCGTGCTGTTCACTCCACGCACCTGGACGCCCGCACACTGAGGGCTCGGCGGCCTCCACGCGCCTGCACTGCCGCTGCATTGCTGTGAGCACACCCCGCACGCAAGGACGCCGCCATTTTAGCCACTGCTGCCGCCTTACGGAGACTCGGAGTGCGACCAGATCACTCGTTGGTTTCCTCACGGCGCGCACGTCAGCCAATAGCAGGGCGCACTAAATAATGACCAGCCGTCGCTGTATCAGCGATCCTGTGAGAACCAGTGCTGCGTTCCTCCGGAGTTATGCAGGCGCGAACCGAGAGTGCACGTTACCGTATGTGGGTGGCGCACAGTCATCGCCTTTTCTGGTCAGGCTTGTACAACGACGTTCTCCACCCACGGTCACACCTCATACATTACGGTAAAAATGGCCGATCTGGACGCAATGCTGGCCGCGTGCCTTGGTTTCGACAATCAGGTGAAGGCGCGGAGATTAAAACGAATGCTCCTCATCTGCCCTATGCAGCCGACAGACCCCGGTGCTCGCGGCCGTCGCGGGCGGCGCAGCTGGTCGGCTGGCCGCGCGTGACCCACCTGGGAACAGCCCCCCCCCCTCGCAGCAGCCCCCACGGCTCGCCCCCATTCTTACCCTGGCACGCGCTCCTTACCCTGGCACCAGCCGTATCGCCACGGTCCAGAACCGCCTCCCTCTCCCAAATCCACCACCATCGCCTCCCAACTGCTGACCCATGATGGCCTCGCTGGGGACAAACCAAAACTATCCAGGCGCGCAAGGCAGCCGAAAAGGCGCTGAAACAGCTGTCCGGCCACGCCGACTACGTGCCAGAGCTTTGTAAGCGGCTTGAGGCGGCGGACGCGCAGGTCCGCCAGCTGGCGGCCGTGCTGGTGCGCAAGGCGGTCAGCAAGCACTTCCCCAAGCTCCCGCCAGAGGTGCGGCGTGGGTGGGTGGGCGGTTTGGGGGGTCATGCGGGGTGACCAGGGGTCACGGGGGCGGCGGGCGGGGGCGATGCGTGGCGTGCAGCCGGGGGCGACGCGTGGCCGTGCGGCGGGCGGCAGGAAGGCCGGGCCGGAGGGCAGGGCGGCCTCGGGCTGCAGCCCACTGCCGGGGGCGCCGCGGTTCCAGCGGGGGCCCAGTTCTCATGCGCAACGCGCCGGCTGGCGCGCCGCACGCCGTTCTGGTGTGCGCTGCCTCGTGGGTGGCTGCAGACCCTTAGCTTCTCACCCAGTCCAGGACGAGCCGGACTGCACATGCAGGCGTGCGCGCGACCCAGGTCAGCCGCCGCAGCCGCGCGGCGCAGGGCGCCGCCACGCGCCGACACGCCCCGCCCGATTCTTGCCCCACCACTGACGCCAGGCCCAGGCCCGCATCCGTGCGCTGCTGCTGCAGCGGGTGGTGCAGGAGCCGCTGCACAGCGTGAGGCGCGCCATCGCTGACGTAGCGGGCGCTGTCGCGCGCATCGCGGTGCCCCTCAACCAGTGGCCGGGTGAGCGGCGCGGCGCCACTGGGCGCTCCGACGAGCGCGGCAGCTGCCCGGCATGCCGTGGGTGCCTACTACCTGCGTGCCAGCGGGGTGAAACCCCGCATCCGCCAGCATCCTACACCCGGAAACGCAAGCCAGGGTCTGCCCAACGCGCTCACCTCTCTGGACCCACCCAGCTCACCTCGCACCCCCTCTCCCCACCCCCACGCCCCCGGTGACCCTCAACCCGCCCGAACCCTTCCCCTCACATCTTCCCCAGAGCTGCTCCAGTTTTTGCAGCAGTGCAGCGCCTCCCAGGCGGCGGAGCACCGGGAGGTAGCCATGCTGCTGTTCGCGTCGCTCATGGAGACACTGGGTGCGGGCCCCGCGCGCGCGCGCGGCGCGACGACACATGAATCGGGCCGCGGCTCGCGGCGCGCGGCGCAGCGCTTCGTCAGCGGCAGGAGAGCGAGGGCGCGGAGCCCGCCGCCGCCGCCCGGGGGGCGTGCGGCGGGAGGCCGGCCGGGCCCCAAGCGGCAGGGCAGCTGGCCAGATGGACACACGCCACGATACCGCAGCACTCACGCGGCCACCGTGCACCCTGTCACTAAGCAATCCCCCTCCTCCTCGTCCACCAAACCCCACCCGCCAGGCGACTTCATGGTGCCCCACGTCGGTGGCATCATCCAGGCGATGACGTCAGCACTCGCCGACGCCAGCCCCGCCGTCCAGGTCGCCGCGCTCGCGGCCGTCGAGCCACTGCTGCCGCTCGTGTGCACGCAGGACCAGCTCCGCGCCTTCCACGCGCTCGTCGCCGCCGCGCTCGCCGCCGCGGAGCGCGCGCTGGCCGCGGCCGCGGCGCCGCGGCCACCACCCAACGGAGGAGGCGCCAACGGGCCGCAGGAGATCTTGATCTTGATCTGCCAGGTGCTGCTCGAGGCCGCAGAGTTCCCGGCGCCGCTGCTGCAGCCGGCGCTGCCCGCGGTGCTGGAGATGGCGCTCGCGCTGGCAGGCGCGCGCCAGCTGGACAACGACGCGCGCGAGCAGGCGCTGCAGCTGCTGCACTGGGTGGCGCGCTTCAAACCGAAGCAGCTGGCGCGGCAGAAGGCGCTGCTGCGGCGCGCGGTGGAGGCGCTGTGTGCGATGATGTGCGAGCCGCTGCCGCCGGACTATGATGATGCGTCGGAGCTGCCGCCGCAGCGCATGGCGGCGCAGGCGCTGGACCTGCTGGCGCTGCACCTGCCGGGGCCGCAGGTCTTCCCGGCAGTCTGGCAGTTCTGCGG
>NW_014008121.1:0-3116 GCF_000611645.1 Monoraphidium neglectum | reverse complement strand
CGTGACGGCGCTGTTTTTCGATGAGGCGAGCCTGACTGTCTACACTGGGAATCACCAGGTGGGTGGGAGGGGGCAGCAACGGCCCCACTATGTATCGCTCAGCCCGGCCCTTTGCCTCTGAGCGGCGCTCGGCGCGGGCAGGTTGCCACCCTTTGTGCGTTGCTACTGGCGTTGCCATCGGAGATTCTTCCTGCTCTAAGACGGGCCCTATCCGTCGCTGTCGCGCGCTCCCAGGGACTCGCGCACCGCTGGGGCCCTGAGGCGCGCGGCAGTGACGACTTCTGAAGCGGCCAGTGCCACGCGCAGCGGTGGGGGGCGGCAGCGTGCTGATTCCAGTTCAACGGCCTGGCACATCCCCAGGTGAGGCTTAGGGCATTCTTGCAAACGAGTTGCGACGACGATGTCATGTTTGGGCCAGTCATGCCACTGCCTTTCCTGGAGATGCGGGCCGGCCAATAGGGGGGCATCGCCCCTGAAATACCCCCATGCTGATCGCTCTCACGACCACCGGTGACGGCGTTGCGCCGATCCTGGCGGCCGCCCCTGCTGCCGGACGGTCTCTCCCCTTGTTCCAGGCGCTTTTTCTTAATGAAGCCCTGATTCGCTCCAGCAGACCCCCGCCGATCTACCTGCGTCCCACGGGTGAGCCGGCGCATCGGACATGCGCGCGCCTTGCGGCGATGAGCCGCGCAATGTATCCGCCGCAGTGTGAGCGAGTGCAGTACTGTGCTGCGCGCAACTTGCGTGCGATTGGCTTTGACTTCTTGACAGCCGTGTCCACCGTCCCAAAGCTTCAACACCCTCTTGTCACAGAGATCAAATCATTCTGTCGAGAACGGACGGTTTGCGCGCCGCGTTCCGCCCAAGTTTGACCGAGTCAACGCCGCGCGCGAAGGAGCAGCTGCCGCAACGCCCGGTTGGCTGCGCTTTGGGCAGAGAGGTTCCTTTGATGGGAAAACCGTGTGCTGTCGGCCTGCTGAAGGTGTGCGTATGCCGCCTGTGGGTAACAACGTAATTACAGCTGCGGATGACACGTGAAGACGTGGCGTCAGACATTTGCAACAGCGGCGACGGCTAAAGAAGCAGGTCTGTGGGATCCTCTCGCCGCCGCTCATCAACCGGTGACACGGCGTCACCCCCGCCAGCTGCAGACCCGCCATCCGCACCGCCGCCGGCCCAGCCATCAAAGCTGATCAGCCCTGCGTCCCGAGCCTCTCCAGGCGCCAGCGGCCCGGCTGTGTTGGCGCCTGGAGATCCGCCGCCGCCCATCAAATCGGCACTGCTGCCGGCGCGCGAGGCCGGGGCGGGGTCCAGGCTGGCGGGGGCAGACGGCCCCGACACGCGCCGGTCGAAGGCGGCGGGCGCGAGGGGCGTGCTGGACGCCTGCAGGGGGTCCCAAGACTGCGCCTGCGGCAGGGAATGCCCCGCCGCCGCCGCCGCCGTCGAGGTTGCAGGCTGCGGCGGGGCGGCCGCGGCCGGGGAGGGCGCCGCGGCGCCGCTGCTCGCGGGGCCGTCGTCCCCGAACATGGCAGAAAGGTCGATGCCGCCTCCAAAGCTCGAGCGCGCGTTCCCGTCCCCGCCCGCTCGGGCCGCTGCGTGCCCCACCACCGGTGCCTCCAAGCTCCTGCGGCCGCCCACGCTGCTGCTGCTGCTGGCGCGCCTGCCTGCTGAGTTGAGTCTCGTCCAGGCCGCGCTGAGTTCAGAGCCGCCCTGCACCTCCTTGTCAGGCGGCTTTAAAACGTCTGAGCTGGCTGGCGCGTGCTGCTCCAGCCCCTCCCCGCTGCTCGGCGGACGGCCCACCAAGCCGCCGCCGGGCTCCGCCCGTCTGCCGCAGCTGGCCGTCTCCTCCGCGGCGGGCCCTGCCGTCGCCGCGTCCGGGTGTGCACCGGCGGCCTCCGCTGCGCCAACCCGAGCGCTTCCGCCGTCCCGGCTTCCGGTCGTGACGCCGTTTGGGACGCTGGCATGCGCAGCAGTGGTGGCCGCTGCGCTCGGGGTGCTGCCCTCGGGTTTGCTGGACGCCTCTTGCGTGTGATCCGGCTGCTGCTGCTGCGCCTGCTCCTGCTGCTTCTGCTGTTCCGGCAGCGGCGTCTCACCACCTAGTGCCGAGCCCTCAGGCATCACCTCTAAATCGTCAAGGCTAGCCAATTCCGACACCTCAGCCAAAGCCGCCACCACTGCCGCGGCTGGTCCCTGCCCCTCGCCGCTATCGGCGGTGGTTTCAAGCGCTGGCTGCACAAAAGTTGGGGATGACACCTCAACAAATTCTGGCTCCAATTCAGGCTCCCCTCCCTCCTGCTGCTGCGGCTGTTGCTGCTGTTGCTGCTGCTGTTGCTGCTCCTCCTCGTGCACTTGATGAAGCTGCTGCTCTCGCTGCTCCTGCTGGTGATGCTGCTGCTCCTCCTCATGCTGCTGCTGCTGCTGCTGCTGCTTCTGCAACAGCTGCTGCGGTGGCTGCTGCTCCTCCCCGTGGCTCTGCCCCTCCTGTTGCTGCAGCCGCTGCACTTTGTCCTCCTGCAGCACCTGCACGTCCTCGTGCTGCGGCTCCGTGTTAGGCTGCTGCTGCTGCTGCTGCTGCTGCTGCTGCTGCTGCTGCTGCTGCTGCTGTGCTGCCGCCGCTTCCTCGTGGTGCTGCTGCACTGCCGCCGGCGCCCCATTGGCATGCAGCTGGTTTGATGCCGGCTGCTGCTGTTGCTGCGACGGCAGCGGCGGCGGCGGCGTCGCGCTCTGCTGAGGGGTTTGCTGCTGCGGCTGTTGCTGCTGCTGTTGCTGCTGCAGCTGCTGCTGCTGCTGCTGCTGGGGCGGGCGGTCGACAGGCAGGGGCCCAAAGTGCTTGGCGTAGAAGATGGACAGGCGGGAGCTGTAGCTGCTGCTGCGCACAGGGTCAATCGGCAGGGTCTTGAAGGCCTGCGCATTGACATCGCGGTGGGTGTGGTCCAAGGTTGCAAAATGGATGCTTGGAGAATGCTTCAGCATTTTTGGAGGCGACACAGACACAGGCCGCTGCCCTGTAGACCGCCGCGACAGCAGCCCTTGAGCACTGGGACGCGCACAGCACGCGCGCCTCCCGGGGGTCGACGCGAGCCGTCACGCTTGAATGACGCCGCGCTGCCCTGCCC
>NW_014008122.1:0-3117 GCF_000611645.1 Monoraphidium neglectum | reverse complement strand
CGCCCGGGCCGCGCCAGGCCGCGCCGGCCGCGCCGGCCGGGGCGGCGTCCACTCGAACGAAACCGAGCCGTTTGAATGGGAAGTTCTTCGTCCACCACTGAAGCGCGCGCTCCTTCTCCTGAAACCAACGCCGCTTGAAACGACCCGTCCGCGCGCAGTGCTGGCTAGAGCTGCTGGTCCGCCGGGACGGCGCGAAGGAAGCGGCATGGGCCAAGGCGGCCGAACTCATCACTGACGCGCGGAACGAGTGAGCCAAAGCGCGGGCCCGGCTGCTTGCGCACGTCTTGGCGTGCGCACCACTGTCTGCACCAACAAAGCAGCAAGGCGCCAGAAGGGGCGCGCGCCGAGCCCTGTCGTGACGCGACGCACCCGACAGCCTGCTCCTGCGTTGCCGCCTGTTTGCCTGCCGCGTCCTGCATTCGCGCCCCGTAGCCCCTGCTCAACCTTTGCCAAGGCACGGCCCCAGCACAGAAAACGCCCCCCGCCCTGCTCCACTTCCACACCCGACCCCCCAGGCCCGCCGTGCGCCTGTTCATGGCGCGGCAGCGGCTGGACAGGACCATCCCTCAGCCGGGGGACGTCCACGTGGTGGCGGGCGGCCCGCCTTGCCAGGTGCGCTTACACTCGCGTGCGTGCATGCCCGCGAGCTCGCTCGCGCCCCTGTCAAGTGCTTTGGAGCCCTGAGCCCGCCTGGCGCTTCGCTCCCCGCGCCGCACGGACCTTTGGCGCCGCTCTGCTGAATTGCGAGGACGTCCGTCCACGAGACAGCAGGAAACCCTGGGGCCGCTGCGTTTCCTGCTGTCTCGTGGACGGACGTCCCCGCAATCCAGCAGCGCGGCGCTGGACCAGCCCACACCCCCCAATCCCCACCACACCCACACGCATGCGTTTGCATAAAGAACCTTCACACACACACACAACACACACACAACACACACACAACACACACACACACACAACCTGGCAACCCCCCCCAGGGCATCAGCGGCCTGAACCAGCACCGCCTGTTGGTGGATGTCCTGAGGGACCCCAAGAACCGCCTCATGACGACGTACATGCGGCTCGTGGAATTCCTGGAGCCAAACTACATCCTCATGGAGCAGGTGGGGGGCAGCAAAGTAGGGGATTGGGGGGGTTGGATCCGGGTGACTGTGGTTGCAGCCTGGCGGGCGCTGCGGGTTGACAAGTGGAGTTGTGGGCCGTGCACCCACACTTTGAGGCGCTGGGCCGCGGGGGGTGGTGGTCGGCCCTTGGTACGCTGTGGGGTGGGGCGTGGCCGGCGCCGCGGCCACATGTGGCATGGTACTCTCGCCTTGCTCTCGCGTGCGGACGCGAACACGAGCAGCACGCCTGTATCAGCACTATGCACACGCTCACACACACACAACAAGCGCGCGCGCACACACACACACACACATACACACACACACACACACACACACATGCACACACATGCACACACATGCACAAACATGCACAAACATGCACAAACATTCACACACACACATGCACATGTACGTTATTGTTGTCTCACAGACACAAGCACGCATTCTCACACATGCACATGCGCGCACGTACACACCCATACACACACTCACACACCACACATACGGCGCATCACCCCCCAATCTTCATCAGGTCATGGACATCTTCAAAAACTGCGGCGGGCTGTACGTGCGCACTGCGGCGGCGCTGCTGACAGAGATGGCCTACCAGACGCGCACGGGGGTGCTGACAGCTGGCTGCTACGGCGTTGCACAGGTCAGGGTTGCTGTGTGTGTGTGTGTGTGTGCGTGTGTGTGTGTGTGTGTGTGTGCGTGTGCGTGTTGCGCGTGCGGTCTGCTGCGCGCAAGTCACGCGGTGTGCATATGTGTTTGCCCGTGGGTATGGATGTGTGTGTTTTCACATGCGCACGCGTGTGTGTGTGTGTGTGTGTGTGCGTGTGTGTGTGCGTGTGTGTCTTTGCAGTGCGAAGGCAATCCGTATCAACCAGCCAGCGCAGCTTCGCCGTGCACGTCTGCCATTCACATCGTTGCTTCATGCAGCGCGTCCTGCCGCTTCCTTTTGGTTGTGTCTGACCTCCGCCGCCCCTCAATCGCCCTACGTCCCGCCCTCTCCTGCGCCGCAGATCCGCCACCGCGTGATAATCTGGGGCGCCCGCAGCGGCCGGGAGCAGCTGCCGCCCTTCCCCGCGCCCACGCACAAGTGCATCGCGCACGTGAGGCCGCCGCCCCACCGGACACCGCTCAGCCTGCCTGCACGCACCCCGGCCTCTGGCGGCGTCCCAGACAGGGCAGCGCCTGACCTTCTGCCCTCGTAGCCAGCCCCAACTGCTGTCGGTCCTCGGCCCGCAACGTTTGGTCGACCCAATCTTCCGGCGCTCTCCCTATACTCCTCCTTTGTAACCCTCGTAACCCCCAGGCCAAGCCCATGACTGATGACACAAAGGCGTGCTACATCACATACACAGAGGACGCGCCGGAGTCCAAGGTGGGGCACGCCCATGCGCGGCTGCACACGCGCGAGCACATGCGTGCAGTCAGCCGCCCCACCTCCCGCTGCTTTTGCAGTCCGTTCCCCTCACCCTCCCCGTGTTGCCATCTGGCCGCCTCCCAGTTGATTCAAAAGCAACTTCCTGCGGCCACTCTAGACGGCCCCTCTGCCCCTGCCCGGCTGGCACGTGCCAAACTTCCGACGAACGCGAGCACGCAATCCGTTGACACAACGTTCGCCTCGGGCGCTTGCGTCGCCCTGCGACCCAACATCTCGCCGCGAGCAGGCCCACCCTATGGTTCTGATGGGTGACGTCCTGGGTGACCTGCCGCCAGTCCACAACTTCAGGCTGAGGGAGGGCGCGGACTACAAGTGAGCGGGGACGCGGACTGTTGAGGGCCGCGGCCGCGCGAACTCAAACGCGAGGGGGGGGGTCTCGTGGGCGTGGGGCTGGCTGGGGACGCACCGAAGGCAGCGGTCCTCAGTCATAGCCTTTTAAGGCAGGGGGCCCGTGCAGCCTGGGGCAACCAAGGCCGCCGCTTCCCTTCGCCAGAGGTGCCCGGGGTTGTCTCGCGACGCGCCCCGCGAGCCGCAGCCCCTTAAGACTGCCTGCTCGTCCCAACC
>NW_014008123.1:1818-3328 GCF_000611645.1 Monoraphidium neglectum | reverse complement strand
GCGCGCGTGCGCGCGCGAGGCGGCGCGCGCACCCCGCCCCGGCGCCGCCGCCGCTTTTCCAACGGCCCCCAGCGAAAATTAAGCGCGCCCCGCGGGCGGCGAGCGCGCGGGCGTGAGCGCGGCGCCCGGCCGCCCCTCTGCGCCACGGCTTTCTTATCAATCCGCGTGCTCCTGCAGCCTCGCATGCTGCACAGCGAAACATAAACGTCTTGGCCGCCACGTCACCCCACACGTCACCCGGACGCGCCCGCGGACACACACCCCCACGTCACCCGCCCCCATACCCCGAGAGCGCCTCGCCCGACCCCTGAACCCTGCACCGGGTCAGCTGCTGCCCCCGCCCCGGCCCAGCCGCCGCGGCACGCTCAACAGCGGCGCCGCGGGGGCCGCGCCTGGGGCCCGAACACGCCCACGCGCGCGGCGAGCCGAGCCGCGGCACCCCGCGGGGGCCGTGCGCCCCCGCCTCCCGCGCGCGCCGCCGCCCCGCCGGCCGGCCCCATCGGTTGGACGCCGGCGCGGGGCGCGGTGTCTTCCGCGTATCTTCCGGGTGAGCCATCCCCTGCCTTTGCCTCCTGCCATCCCTGCCTTTCGTCCCCACGCACCACCTCCCCGCCTTCGTGGCTGCCCCTCCCCCTCCCACCACGTCACCCAGGAGCCATTCTTGCCCAACACCGATTCGCACGCCATAGCCCCGTCGGCATGCATCCGACCCCCACTGCCCCTGCCACCTCACACGCACGACGGCCGGGCGCGCACGCCGCCGCACTCTTGCTCTTTCAGCCGCTGTGGCCTTCGTTGCTGGCCGTCCGGGGCACATCCCGCTCGCGTGCGCGGCGCCGCGCGCCCCCCTTTGCATGCGCCCCCCTGCCCTCACGGTTTGAGCAGCAGAGACGGGCCGGCAGGGCTCCGAAAAGCAAAAAGACCCGTCCACCTCAAACCGGCCCGCACGGCCGCCACCATCAGTCAAGAGGGCTTGCCGCGCCCGCTCCCGCCGGGCCCCTCCGCCTCGCCCCAGGCCGGCAGGGGTGGGGGCCGGGGGCCGCGGCTCCCAAGGTCGGCGCCCGCGCGCCGGGCCCCGGCCGTCGCTGTTGCGCGGGCGGCTGCCCTCGGGCCGGCGGCCCCGTTCTGATCCCTGCGGCTGGCGGCGCCCCCGCGCGCGGCGGGTTCAGTGCATGGAACCCTCACAGAACCAGCGCCCAGGGGCCGCGCGCCGCAACCGAATCGGACGGCGGCCGGCAGTTTCCGTCCCCCTCTACTACTCTGTCCCCCTCCCCCTCCTCCTCGTTGGAAGTGCGCGCCCGGTGTGACACAGCACGGGCCGCCCCCCACAGCCCGCGCGTGGCGCGGGCAGCAACTCCGAGAGCCGTCAGAGCGATTGCGTTGTGTGTCAGGCCAACCGGCCAGTCGGTGCCCGGGTGCGGCCACCCCCCTCCCCTCCAAGAAGGGGGCCCAGGCCGCCCCGCCCCTTGTTTTTCGACCCGCATCGTCTGCATGCCTGCCCGCCCACCCC
>NW_014008123.1:0-1606 GCF_000611645.1 Monoraphidium neglectum | reverse complement strand
CCCCGCCACAGGCCCTGGCGCCCGCTGCGGCCGGGGCCCGACAGGCTTGAGGCAGCGCGCGCCCCAGCCCCCATCCCTACCTCCCTTACACCCCCCCGGGTTTGTTTTCCCCGATGTTGCCTTCTCCTCGGATTCCCATGCCACGCACTACACACTGACGGCCGCGCGCCGCCGGCGCCGAATGCCCGCACGCGTCGCAGCAGCATGCAGCCCCGCGGCGGACTTTTTCGTCATCCCACTGGGTAACACCCCCTCAAATTCCTGGTTTCACAGCGGCAGGCCTGGGCGGTGGAGTCTTTGTGTGGGCTCGGAGGGCAGGTAAGTGGGCAGCGCCTAAATTCATTGCAAGGAGGACCTGGAAAGAGCATGCCCAGGGCTGGGAGCCCCGCGTTCCCTCCCCCAAAACTGCACGAACGCAAATGCGTGCACGCGCACGCACGCGAGCCGCGTGTACTGGCGCAAACGCGTGAGACTCGCGCGCGGCGGCGGCGGCGGCCCGCCGCCGGCCGGCCGGCCTCGCGCCTTGGTTGACGTGCGTGAGAGCCGGGCGCATGTCAGTGCAGCGCGTCCCGGGTGGAGCGAGGCCGGCGGGGGGCCCTGCTGAGTGCCAGGCCCGCGGGTGCGGCGGTGCAGAGGGGGGCGGTGTGGCCTGGGTTCGGCCCCCGGCTTGGGTTGTGGCAGGGACGGTTGCGGGGGCCACCAAAATCGCACCTATCCCCCCCCACACAAACACACACTGGGTGATGTCACAAAGGATTGAACGGAAACCTCAAGTGGACAGGGTTGAGCGCTGCAAGAAGTTGCACGTTTTTAGACGCACAGACGGATGGCCAGGGGTGTGGATTCGGCGCGCCGGCGCCCGGCAAGCCGCGCGGGCGCGCGCACGAGGGGGCCGCAGCCGCCAGAGTCGACTGCTGCGCACGCACGAGTGGGTGGGCGCGCGCCAAGCTGGGCTGGGCGCGCGTGCGGGCGGCATGGCGGGGACTGCGTGCGCTGTGAGGCAGTTTGAAGGGCAACGCTCTCGTGCGTCCTGCGGCTGCCTTGCTGCTGCGCAGCGAGCGCCCGGCCGCACACTGCAGCTCAACAACGGTGTAAGAACCAGGATTCGAGGTTTTGGGACCAAGTGATAGGGTGTGTGGGCTGCTCGGAGGTACAGAACAACGGGCGATGCGTGCAGCCGCCGCTGCCGGCTGCAATGGGGGCAAGAGTGCGGCTGCAGAGCAGTCGCCCGGCGCGACAATTTGAGGAAGAGTGCGCGGCGCGCCACCACGCCGCCGCGCCGCGGCAGCCTGCTCTCGCCGTGCGCGCGCGCCGGCGGGCCCCGCGGCCGCCCGTCCCGGGCCGTCACTGCCCCGGGCGCTGCAGGAAGTCTGCGACGGCGCGCGCCCCCACCCTCCGCGCCTCGTCAGCGGGCGTGTTGCCCCAGCGGTCGCGGACCGCAGCGCTGGCGCCGTGGCTGACCAGCAGGCGCACCTGGGGTTGTTTTTGGGGGCCGGGGGCCGGGTTGGGTGAAGATGATGGGGGGCGTGTGAATATGTGTGAGCGTGTGTGTGTGTGTTTGTGTGTGTGTGTGTGTGTGTGTGTGTGTGTCTTTTGTGTGTGTGTG
>NW_014008124.1:0-3119 GCF_000611645.1 Monoraphidium neglectum | reverse complement strand
CTCTCTCTCTCTCTCTCTCTCTCTCTCTCTCTCTCTCTCTCTCTCTCTCTCTCTCTCTCTCTTTCTCTGTCCCTCCGTCTCTTTCTCACATACACACACACACACACACACACACACACACATACAACGGAGATGTCGCCCAACACACACATGCGCTCGCACACGCTCACACACATGCTCACACACAACTCCCTACTCTCTCATGAACCCAGGCACCAACATTGAGATGGCCTACCAGTCTGGCACCGACGAGCAGCAGGCCTTTGTCCAGAACCTGGCCCTCTTCTACACCAGCTTCTTCAGGGTGAGGCTGACGGGGCAGCCGCGCTGCACTGACCTGGGCCCATGGGCAGAGCAGCCGCTCGCCTTCCCCGCAGCGAGGGGGGTGATGGCGGCTATCCAGAGGGCGCGTGGCGAATTGGTCTGCCTGTCGCGGGCGCTTCGTCCCGCCCGCCCCGCTGACGCGTGGCGTCGCCCACGTGCGTCGCTGCTATGGCGTCCGAAGCGCAGCCCTGAGCCGCAATTAATGGTTTCATCAATAGCTTCCCTCCCCCCCCCCCCCTGCGGACCGTGACGCCCGCCAGGCCCACCTGCGCGCCATGGAGAGCAACGAGGAGAACCGTGGCGCCTGCCTCATGGGCCTCGACATGCTCACCAGCATCAGCTACGTGGATGAGGTGCGCGTTCTTGTTGTGTGCGTGTGTATATCTGTGTGTGCCTGTGTGGGTGTGGTGAGAGAGATAGAGAGGAAGATTGTGTGTATGTTTTTGTGTGAGAGGAAGGGAGAGTGTTTGTTGGGTTCAGGCCGGCCATGGGACACGGTTGCTGCGGCATTGCTGTCGCAGGGTTTCAATCCTGCAGGGGGGGCGGGGCCGTTCGCTGCAACCTGGGTCAATGCGACGCGGTTGCCCTTCTCTTCCTGTTCCCGCACGCACGTCGTGCACACGCAGACATGCAGACACGCACGCATGCGCACGTGCTCGACACATGCACGCATGCGCACGCGCCCAAGGTCGTCCACAAGCTCGAACATGTCGCATGCATGCTCGCACGCTTGTGCATATACTCTGCACACCGCACGCACGCGCGCCACGCAAACGCAGGTGGAGGTGTTCAAGACGTGCCTCGACTACTGGGCCCTGTTTGTGGCCGACATCTACAGCGGCGCCAGCATCCCCACCACGCCCGGCGGCGGCAACCAGGTGCGCGCCGCGGTGCACCACGTAAGGGCAGCGCGCCGCACGCTGCAACAGCCTGCGGGACTCTGCCTGTGCTGCCCTGCCAGCCGCGTCGTCCAGACCAGGCGCCGCGCCGGCCTCACGGAACCCCCAGCCACCCTGTTGTTTCCGTCTGTGCCGCGACGCCCCCTGCCGCGCAGGTCCCGCAGCCGGCGGCAGGCACGACCATGGAGGAGGCCGCCCGCATGCACGAGCAGTACGCCGCGCAGCAGCTCGCCGCCTCGGCCGCCGCCAACGGCGCCTTCGCGTTCCCGCCCGCGCCCGGCGCGGCGGCGGGCACCGCCGCCGCCGCCAACGGCGGCGCGCAGGGCGGCGGCGGCGCGGGCACGCCGCTGCTCAACATGCAGCGGCGGGTGGTTTACGGGGGCGTGCTGCAGCGCCTGCGGGCGCTCATGGTCAACCGCATGGCCAAGCCAGAGGTGGGCCGCGGCTGCCTGTTTGCACTGGCGGCCTCGGAGCACGCCTCGTGTGGGGGTGAACGGTGCAGGGGGACGCTCTCACAGCCATGCCGTGCCGCGCACCTACGTACTGGGACGCCGCCGCCGCCTTGCGGTCTGGCAAACTTCTCAGCTGCCCCTCATGCTCTGCCTCAGCCTCCGAATACACCACACCGTGACATACCTCAACAACCCCCCAGACACACGCACGCGCACGCACAAACACACACACACACACATACACGCACACGCATGCGTGCTCCTGCAGGAGGTGATTGTTGTTGAGGACGACAACGGCAACATCGTGCGTGAGACGATGAAGGACAACGACGTGCTGGCGCAGTACCGCACGATGAGGGAGACGCTGGTGATGCTGAGCCACCTGGACTACGAGGACACAGAGATTCAGGTGGGGGGGGTGATATGTGTTCGTGTGTGTGGTGTGTATTTGTGTGTATGTGTATGTGTGTGTGTGTGTGTACAAGTGTTTGCATGCATGCATGTGTTTGTGGGTGAGTGGATGTGGGTGAGCGCGTGCCATTGCTCTGTGATAACCAACAACACACACACTCACACACGCACGCGCGCACACACACACACACACACACACTCACACACACACACACACACTCTCTCTCTCTCTCTCTCTTCTCCCCTCCCCCCCAGATGCTTGAGAAGCTGCGCCTCCAGATGGCTGGCCAGTGGACGTGGCACGGCCTCAACACCCTCTGCTGGGCGATCGGCTCCATCAGCGGCACCATGGCGGAGGAGCAGGAGAACAGGTTCCTGGTGACAGTCATAAGGGACCTCCTCAACCTGTGCGAGGTGACGCGCGGCAAGGACAACAAGGCCGTCATCGCGTCAAACATAATGTGGGTGGATGACGTACGGACGCGCGCGTTGCGCGTGAGAGCGCCTGGCGTAGCCCGCCTGATCTTTGAGGCGTCGCAGCTGGTCTCGTCCTTGCTCGGTCCGCATTCACCGCGTCTGCATGCGCGCGTGTGCACTCCCACGCGCACACACGCACACACACATGCGCGCGTGTGCGCGCGCGCACACACACATGCGCACACACACGCGTGCGTGCACACACACACACACACACACACATACACACACGCACACACACCATTTACAATTTTTCACTTGTCTTCTGCTCCTTGCTCTTCTCTCTCTATCTCTCACACACACACACACACACACACACACACACACACACACACACACACACACACATTTAGAAACACACGTGATTACGCACACACTCTCTTCCTCTCATACAACCACAATAACAACCCCCCCCTACACACACACACTCAGGTATGTTGTGGGGCAGTACCCCAAGTTCCTGCGGGCCCACTGGAAGTTCCTGAAGACCGTGGTCAACAAGCTCTTCGAGTTCATGCACGAGACACACCCGGGGGTGCAGGTGGGGGGCGTATGG
>NW_014008125.1:0-3119 GCF_000611645.1 Monoraphidium neglectum | reverse complement strand
CGTGCAGGCGCGCGCGCGGGGAGATGCGCGCGCACCCACTCGGCGAACACGCTGACGCGGCTGTCGTTGTTGTACCTCACGATGTGGCGGAGGTCTGGGAAGGGGCGGTTGTCCATCACCACCAGCAGCGCCTCCCAGCTGGGGCGCGGGAGTGCAAGTTGAGGGGATGGCGGAGCGTGTTTGTGTGGAAGGGGGGCGGGTGAAGAAGCCGGGCTGGGAGCACGGATGCGATGTCAAGGTCAGAGGGGCGGTTTCGGTGGGCGAGAGGAGGGCCCGAGGTCCGGCTGCTGCTGCGGAGCGCGGCGGCGCTGGCCCAGGCAGACCCTGCTGCGTGCCAACCCCGCTGGTGTGGGCCAGGCGGGCTCACTTTTGATGCGCCTGCTTCGCCAAGGAGCCGAGCAGCTCAAACAGGGAGCTATCTCCATATGTTCCGTGTCCCCAATATGTTCTTAGCACAAAGCACACCAGAGGGCCACCGCGCTGCGGCGCTGGCAGAGGGTGGCCGCTGCCCGGTGAACTTGCCAATGCGCCTAGCGCCGGTGCGCGCCGCTGCAGCCCAGGCGCGCTGAGCGATGCCGAGAGCAGCAGCACTAGACATACGAGGCACGTGCTGCTGCGCATGTGTGATTGTGAGCCCGCCATGTTTGAAGCGCCGATCTCGCAGTCAGATCCACACGGCACCGTATCCCCGATGCAATCCAGCTGATTTTCACGTCGTCTACATTCTGATGGAACGAGTTTTGGGCAGGGATAACGGTACCCCATGCGCTGTGCGTACCGTACAATACTCTGCAACACTGCTGCATGCCAAACTCACCTCGCCGTGTCATGCCGGTGGTCATGTCTAGGAGTCAATGGTGGGAGCCGGCCGCTCCCAACCTCACATGGTCAACAATTATCATACTCAGTTCTGCTTGCATGACCAAGGGTGGTTCAAACGATGATGTTCAACTTGACTGTTGATTCACTGCCATTGTGGTACAGTAGTTGCCGGTGCCCATGCACCCTAGTTTGCGCGGGCGCGCGGCTCGTGACGCCTCCACGGCGCTGAAACAAGCTGCGGGCTGCTACTGGTGCCCAGGGGGCCGTTCAGGGCGCGGAGACGCTTGCACCCATGCATTGGACCGTTGACCGCTGGCGGGTCGCCTAAGATATGGACATCTGCTGGTGTTTGACCAACCTTCCAGCTGCCGCAGCACTGCAAGGTGCCCTGTCGCGCTTGTTTGCTGGTCGCTGCCGGCAGACCCTCACTGGGGCCTCGATGCATGAAGGCTGCAGGAGCCACGGCAACAGCAAACACTCGCGATTACACAATGAAGAAGCGAAAATCATAATCAAACCATCGCGCCTGAGGCAACCATCCCAAAACGCAACCAAGACGCAGTGCTGAGCGGCGCCGCCCGCGAGGCGCGGCCGGCCGGCCGGCCGCGGGGCAAAATCGCGGCAAGCATTGCAGGGGGAGTGGCTTGGCGCGCGTGCGGCCCCGGCGCGATTGGGGTGCTGCCGGGGGCGCGCGGGGCTGCAGTGCGGGCTCCAAGTGGCAAGGGCTCCAGAGATGCATGGCCCGACAAACGCCGCCCGTCGCTCAGAAAGGTATGCGCCCGGGCAGTGGCCGGCGGCGAGGGATGGGGGGCGCGCACAGACGCAAGAGCCCCGGACACCCCCTGCCGCCTCCCGCTGCCCCTCGCGGCCGCCGCCAGCTGGCGGCGGCCGCGCGGGGCTCGGGAGCGCGGGCGAGGCGTCCAGACGGGGCCGCGCCTTCCTCCTGCGGGTGGCTGCCGGCCCCCGCCGCCGCCCCCAGGGTGACCAAGTCTGCAGTGCTCATTGCCCGCGGCGCATCGGATATCCAAAGCCTGCCTAACAGATGCCAGGGCGGCAGGCAGCCTCGACGCACGCGCGCGCGCGCGCTGCTGCTTGTCCGCGGGAGCCAAGTTTCCATGGGAGCGAGGCGCAAGGCGAGGAGCAAGTCATGTGTGTCGGCGGGGGTCGCGCGCGGTTGAGCAGAAAGTGTGGGTTGCTGGCTTGAGGGGCCCCGAGAGGGGTGGCGCTATTGAAAAGTGGGCAGCAATCGTGACGGGGACCTGGCACGAATTTGCAGATAAGGGGAGCATTCGAACGAAAGAAAACCTACCGCAGCTCCCGTCACGCCCAAAAGGTTCGGGCGAGGCCGGCGCGCTGCGTGCATGCACGCCGCGCGGCCCGGTGCGGGGGTGGGCCTGAGCGCTCGGGCCCCCTGTCCCGCACCGCGCGCGCTCGAAGCCCAATTGCCGATGCTGTTGCAAAGTCGAGAGTGAGCAAAAGAAAGCGCCCGCGGGGCCTGCGCCGCACCGGCGCCCCGGCGCAGCGCGGGCCGCCGGGCCCGAGATGGGTTGGTGGGCCCGAGGCCGTGTCGGTGTGTGTAGATAAAGTGTGTGTGCCGGCGCACAGAGGGGCGCGCGGCGAGGCCTGAGGCACAAAGACAGAGTGCGTGCGCTGCATGTGGTGTGTGCCGCGCACGCGAGCGGCCGGGGGACGGGGCGCTTTCCGCCGCGGCGTCGGGCGTGACAGGCGGGCGGAGAGAGGCCCGCTCGCCCGCCCGCCTGCCACCCCGCGCACGCGCCTGCGGGGGCCCGTCGCGCGGCCCTGGTGCACCGAAATGTATCAACCGAACCCCTTGTGGCGGCCGCGCGCGGCTCGCATTGTAAACAGAGAGGGCCCCCAGCACGTGCGCACGCGCGTGCAGTCGGCCCGAGGCGCGCGGCCCGAGCGGACGGGGCCGCGGCCCTTAAAAAGTGGCGGTGCGTGCATCAGAAGTGGAGAGCTGGGAGCCCGCGGCGCCCGGGGCAGGTGACGCCTGTGTTCCAAGTCGAAGGGGTGCCCACGCATGCACTCAATGGGACGGATGCGGCGGCGCCGGCGGCCCCCGCGGGGCGCCGAGCTTTGGCACACCAAGTTGCGCGGGCGGCGCCGCATGCGTGCCTCCCCTGCCAAGGGGGGCGCCGAGGCGCCGGCCGGCCGGTTCGATGCGCATGCGTGCGTGCGTGCGCGCGTGTCTTTCTTGTGGTGGGGCAAAGTGCGAGCAAAGCGTGCGCATGTGCATGTTTGAAGGCATTCCCCTGGGTTTCCTGTCCGCCCCCACC
>NW_014008126.1:0-3120 GCF_000611645.1 Monoraphidium neglectum | reverse complement strand
CACACCCCACACCTCGCCCCCGACCCCGCCCCACACCCCACACCCGCACCCCACCAGAGTCCCTCGCCGGTGGCGGCCGCGCCGACGGCTGGGTGCGCAAGGAGGTGCCGCTCGCACTCGCACCTGCGGGTGCCAGCCCCGGCGCGCACATGGGCGATTTTGCAGAGGTCCAGGCCATCATATTGCAGGAGGAGCAGCAGGCGCACGCGCAGCGGCGCGCCGCCGGCCCGGGCGCCGGGTGCGCGGCATGGGCAGGGGGCCGCGGGCCGGGGGGGTGGTGCTGCGGGGGTGGCGGCGCATGTGGCGGCCGCGCTGTTTGAGTTGTCTGCTTTCTTGCCGCCGGCGCGCATCGACACCCCTCATCGTCCCCCCTCCCACACGCATTCTTCCGTGGTCCCTCGCTCAGCAGCAGTGGCAGCGGCGGCGGCGCGCGCCCGCAGCAGCCGCCGTCCGCCGCCGCGCTGCTGGCGCGGCTCCACGACGCGGGCGTGCACCAGGCGTCGCTCTGCCAGCTGGCGGAGGCGTCCATCGCGCCGGCGCTGTCCGCGGCGCGGCGGCTGGCCGCGCAGGTGGAGGTGCAGCGGCAGCAGCTGGCGGAGGAGGAGCTGCGGCTGCAGGTGTGGGGCTGCTGGGCTGGAAGAGCCAGGCTGCCGGTGCTTCACTGGTGACGTCTTTTTGGGCTTGAATTGTTGGTGGGATAGGGTGACGCAGGCATGGGTTTGCTTGCGAATATGCCCCGGCTTTCCTGTGCGCTGGGCTACTCCAGCGCGTGTGCAAGCAGGATGGGGGCCAAACTCCCCCCCCCCCGCCTCGCCTCGCACCAACCCGCTGCGCAGGCGCGGTTGCGGGAGCTGGAGGCCGCCGCCCCTGGAGCAGCCGCTGGTGTCGCAGGGGCGGGCGTTGACCTGGCCGCGACATTGACATTGCTGGACCTTTGATGACCTGGGCGCGAGCTTGTCTGCTGCTGTTCCAAACATGTGCATGCCGTCCCTGACCTGTTGCGACCCTTGATGTTGTGGGCCGCAACACGTCTGATGTGGGCAACCTATTTGGGCATGCGCCCTGCGCAATGCGTGTAACATTTCAGGCATTCAAGGGTGGTGATGGCGGTTGAGCAGGGGCTTACTAGGCAGCCGGTTCCGACGGCTCCCACGCACGTTGCAGGTGACATCATACAGGCAGAAATAAGTAAAGGGGTGAAGGAAGGGCGGTGATTGCGGCACAAGATGAGCTGCGCGTCAAGTGTGTCTTGACACAATCTGCCGCCAAAAGGGTCGTGTGGGGCGAAAAGCGGCGCAGCAAGGAAAAACGGCAGCGCACCCGCACCGCCTGGGCGGAATGTCGCGAGAGAGTCGGCTGAACAGTGGCGGCGGGTTGAGCACAGCAAAGCAACCCTCATAAACCCCAACCCTGTGCGCCGCGCAGAATGCCTCGGAAGCCCTGCTTGAAGCGCGGCCCCCTTCACTTCCCACCGGGTCCGCCGCCCGCCTGTAGGGCGACGCCGCCGCCGCCGCCCGCCGCAGCCGCCCCCGCCCCCGCCGCTGCCCCCGCTCCTGCTGCCGCCGCCGCGCCCCACCGCTGCAGCATGGCCTCGAGCCTGTGTATGATCTCCATGAACGTCGGCCGCAGCCGCGGGTTGCCCTGCCAGCAGTCCTGCATGAGCGACGCCCACGCGGGGTCGCAGCCGGCGGGCAGCCCGGGGCGCAGCGTGCCTGTCATGACGCCCGCGAATATCTCCTGAAGGCTGAGGTTCGGGTAGGGCTGCTCCCCCAGGGTCCAGATCTCCCACATGCAGATGCCGAAGCTGAAGACGTCCACCTGGCGGGAGGGTTTTGCGGGGGGACAGAGATTAGGGGGCCGAGCGGCCTTGACCAGATCGGGGTCCACAGAAAAGGGTCAAGCGACCCGTATTGCATACAGACAGCAGCCCATGGTGCCCCCTGGCTTCTTGCGCAAGAGCCACGCGCCTGCCGCGACGCTCAGGCCTGGTGACTGCGCGCCCGCTCCTTGGGCCAAGGACCGCAGCTGCTCCCCCCAACCCCCTTTGCGCGCTCGCCTTCTCAGTGACCCGGTCCTCCGCCTCCTTGCGCGTGTGTACGCCGGACACCGCCGCCGGCACCGACGGGAACAGCTCCGGGGCCATCCTGCGGCGGCAGACACACATGGCGGAAGCCAACGCACAATTAGTAGCCTCACACGCCGGCCCTCACCCCACCCTCCAGCCCGACACCCACCCAGCCGTCCCCTCTCCCTTGCGCTGCCCAATCGCTCGCAGCCACCGCCCAAACCTATGCCCAGGCAGACCTCCGCCCTCACTTGGGCGCCCCTCCGCCTGCCCCTTGTCCCGGCCTGCCCACGCCTCGCCCCCCCCTCCCGCATCCCCTCCCCGCCGCACTGCCCCGCCCCACGCGCACCACGGCAGCGTCCCTCGCATGTTGCCACTGACAAAGGAGCCCTTCTTTGTTTTCGACAGCCCCAGGTCCCCGATCTTGACCACCGGCTTGTTGAGATCCCGCAGATCACACAGCAGGTTGTCGCACTGCAGCAAACAGGGTGCAATTTCAGAGCGAGTTGGTCGCAGGCGACATATGCAGCTTGTCAAGGGCGCATCGTGGACTCATGCATGCTGCAGGGGGCGGGGGTTTGACCAAGTGCAGGTGTCTGGTTGGTGCTGCAGTGCACGCACGACGGGCAGCTCGGGCATGCACCCTCATTTGACCGTCCTGCGGCAGCCTTGCTTTGCGGCCGGCATGGCCTCCCCCACCTTGAGGTCAAAGTGCACCATGTAGTTGAGGTGGAGGTACTCCATGCCATGTGCCGCCTGGAGCGTGATGTACGCACGCAGCCGCTTGTCGCTGATGCCCTGCGGGCGGCGGGCGGGGCGGCAAGTTTGTTTGATATCATGTGGACTCACCCGGGCGAGCGCTGCACGGTGCATGGATGCGTGCGGATACTTCGCTTTGCGGCGCCACATTAGTGCAGCAGGATCCCTTTCATGTACAGAGCGGCCAGGTCTCCGAAAACAGCTGTGCGAGCAGGCATATGGCCACGCACTCATACGTGACTTGTCTATTCGCGCCGACCGTCTCACCGTCACCCCCCGCCCCGACCCCCCAGCAC
>NW_014008127.1:0-3123 GCF_000611645.1 Monoraphidium neglectum | reverse complement strand
CTCGCGCGGCCGGGGCGGCGGCGGGCGTGGGCAGGCGCGCGTGGAAGCCGGCGGCGGCGGCGCTGGCGGCGCAGTACGGGGAGGCGGGCGGCAGCCTCATAGAGATGTCGCAGCAGCACTCGCTGAAGCCGTCAGAGCTCATCGACCTGCTGCTCGAGGCGGCGCGCGGGGGGGCGCCCTTGGACTGGCCGAAGCTCGCGTTTGAGGCTGAGCGCTTCGCCTCGGATGATGGGTCGGTCCCGGCGTCCGAGGTCGCGGCCGCCGTCGACGCGTGGCTGGCGGCGAACCCGGGTGCGCCGCCCAACCGCGACGGCACGCCGCGGCGGAAGCTGATAAGGGAGGGGCTGCTCGCGCACCCGCAGCTGGGGCCGCGGCTGCGGGCGGCCGAGGAGGCCGAGGGGGGCGGGGGGCTGAGTGGGACGTACGCGCTGATCTCGCTCGCGCTGGGGGCGCGTGCTGCGGGGGTCCGCCTGCATTGAGTTGGGGGGTTCGGCTGCTGACTACGCACCACCTGTGAGTTTGGGGTTCGGTTGGTGACACGTGTGCACCATGTTTGGGGCCTGAGATATCGCGTTTGTTGGTTGTGCCTTGGGGGCGAAGGCGGCTGAAAGTTGAGTGCATGTGTCGGGTGTGTGGTGACAGCGCCACAGTTGCTGCAGACGCCCAGTTGCTTCAGTTGAGCTGTGTGCATTGCAACCAGTCTGCAACACTCTTTCAGTTGTGTCACAATGCAAGACTCTCATGCAAGCACGGATAATGAAGTAGCGGGCAGAGTGTCAGTGAGGGCAGGGGCAGCGGGGTGAGCTGGCTGGTGCAGGGGCCCGGCAAGCTTGCGCTGCACGACGTGTCATCCAGCTGCCAAAGAACAACCACTTTGTGGAATAGAGTTGTTGGATGCAGTCGTCACAAACCTCTTGGATGTCCAATCACAGCAGATATGCAGAGTGTCAGCATGTTTTGCTGAACACGGTAATGAAACATCGCAGGCATAGGACAACCACCTTTTGAAGCTGCTGCACGAAAGGTCCTGTGCCAACTGCCAGTGTGAGGATGCGCTGTTGAATGTGTATGGTGGAACGGGTCGATCGCATTTTGGGATTGGCCGGCTGCAGATATCACCAGAAGGACAGGTCATGCATTTAAGGAGCAGACTGCGGCCGCGGGTGTTGCCGGCTGCCTGCACATGCCGCTCTGCTGCACGGCCCCCGGCCCAGCCGGCTCAAACGGTGGGGCTTGCGCAGGGGGCAGCAGCACCCGTGGCGCAGCTCTTGCGTCGCCGGCGCCGGCGCGCTTGGCGATGCCGGGCGGCCCCCCTCGTGTGTGGTAGTGACGCCCTTCTCCGTGTTGTTGGCGCCATCCGTCCTTGCCTGACTAGGCGGCCAGCTGCAACGCTAAGAGACGTCTTTTTAGAATGACGTACCCTCACAGCAAAAGTTGCGGTCTTACAAAGGTGTGACAGCAGCTACGGTGCAGGCGCGCTCGGCTGCGCCGGCGCTGTTCGCGCCTCGGCGGGTGCCCCGCGGCGGGCTGCGCTGGGTGCCGCCCGCCTGTTGCAGGGGCGGGTGCATGGGAAGGCACATGGGCGCAAGCAAGGCGACACCGGCCGGCGCCGGCGGGTGACCTGGGGGAGCAATCGATCAATATACAATTGGTTGCTACTCTCCTGTCAGCCATCAAGACACAACACAATCCTGGGGCCCACGCGTAAGCAAATGCTGATCATGTGAACCCTTGCTCATCAACCTGAGGGCAAGAAAGCAAAGTCAATGCTGGCGACGGCGGGGGCAGCGGCTCGTGGCGTGAACCCCGGTTCTGCAAATGGCGCCGAGCCGCAGGCGCGAAAGCTAGCGACGGGCGCCGGGGGAGGCGGACAGGGCAACCGGGGCGAAGGCGCACGGCAGGGCTGCGCGCTCGACAAGGCGGTCGCGGCCATGATGCTTGCTTCAGCCGACGCAGACCGACAGAAGCGCGCCCGCCGCAAACCACGCGCGACACGTGACGATCGCGTTTGCGGCCTGATGCAGCCAGCCCCCCATATGCATACTACGTCACAATGAATTGTGGAGCTGCCAAAGGCGCCGTTGCGCGCGCCCAAATCGTCGAAGGCGGCAGTGTGGGTGAGGCAACCGCCCGCTCGCAGAGGCCTCCCCGTCCCAAAGGCCCGCGCCTTGGGGTGCCAGGTGCTGATTGTGTGGTGCCGGGATGGGTGCGCGCCCGATAGAGCCAGGGGGGGGGTGTATGGCGGCGTCGATGCGCGAGGTGTGCTACAACGCGCCACCTTTCGACGTGTGTGCTGGGTGTCGTGTGCGCTTCGAAAACATGGGGAGTAAAGGCCGCAAGCCCAGGCGATGGCGCGGCTGAAGGTGCCGCCGGGGGCGGCAAGGCGCACCGACGCGGTCGGCGGTGGCTGCGCGGGTGGCCATGACAGAGGGCGGAGCCCCTCGACGCCCTGGCAAGAGCACTCAGCAGTGCGCGAGGATTCAAGACGGGCGGCGTGGTGTGTGGTGCTGCTGATGACAAGGCCCCAACATTCATTGAGCAGGCGGTCATGTGCCTGCTGGGCTAGACCCGCGATGCCGGCGCTGCTTGGAGCCGCCTGGTATGGTGCGAGGCTGCTCGTCGCCAGCGCCGGCCCCGGGGAGACATTCACGGCGCATGGGCCCCCCGCCGCACTTCGCTCCTGCAGGATCAGCGTGCCGCTGCAAGATATTTCGAGCCGGGCCCCACGCCGGCGTGCTGCACACCCCCACCCCGCTGGCCGGACCCACGCCGGTCCTGCCTGACGCATCAACGCCCTGAACTCCGCCACGGCCCGCAGCATGGGCTGCTGGATATGGCGCTCAAACGGGCTGCGCCGCCCCTACCGCCCCCAAGCCGCCGCCCCTGCGCCGCCGCGGGCCGCCCTGCCAGGGCTGTTTTCCGCGCCAGCTGGGCGCGCGCCAATGGGTTTTCAGGCCAACATCTGTGCTGATGAGTCGCCCTAATTAGTCGTGGTCCTGATTAGTCGTCCGTCTGTTTAGTCGTCGTTCTCCTCCAGGAAGCGCACCACATGGGGCCAGACCTCCTCCCTGGCGTACCGCCCCACGATGACATCAAAGTGCCTTTTGGGGGGGGGTTGTATGG
>NW_014008128.1:0-3123 GCF_000611645.1 Monoraphidium neglectum | reverse complement strand
CTCCCATCCTGACCCCCTCCTCCCCATTTTCTCCCCTGCCCAGGCCGTGCCCATCGCGTCGCTGCCGCTGCAGCACGACGCGGAGAAGCTGCACCTCGCCTTTGCCCTCTGGGCAGAAGGCTTCGCGGCCACAGTGCGCGGCGGCAGCGCCAGCGGGCAAGAAGGCAAGGGCAAGCAGAAAAGCGAGGGCGGGGGCGCGCCGGCTGCCAAGAAAGCCAAGAAGTAGCTGGCAGCGTTCAGGAGGGCCTGGATTGGCGACGGCAGCGGCGGCGGGCTCCCCTCTGAGTGGCGGTTGTCAATTTGTCGCAGCTTTCTGCGTGGTTTATGTGTAGAGGATGACTTAATGTGCAGAGTTTGAATGGCAGAGTAAAAATGCTGACAGTCACACAACTGCAGCGAGTCTTTACACAAGGATTGACAAAACGCACATCAGCGTTAAGAATAGTAGGCTCCAACCTGTTCAATGATCGAAATTCGCTCGAGCTTTATCCCTGTGCATCTCACACCAACCGGGCCACTGCCTCGCAGCTGCCAGCCCCTCAACCACGAGCCGCACAGCCGCCTCCGCGGTCGCCGCCCCCAGCACTGGCGGCCGCCGCGCCCCAGCCGCGAGCCCCCCGTCCCCCCCTCCTCGCCACATCGGACTTCCTCCCGCGCCCCCACCGCCGCCCCATCCAGCCTCTGGCCTGCCAGGCTGGCGGTCACGCCGGGCAGCCCAGTGACCACCACGATCGGCGCGCGCCCCCACACCCACGCGAAAGCCACCTCGCTGAGCGTCCCGGCGCCGCCGCCGACCGCGACCACGGCGTCGGCCGCCGCCACCACGCCGTTGCGGTGGTGGCCGAGCCCCGTGGGGATCACGATGGAGGCCCAGCGGTTGGCGGCCGCGGGGTCGGCGCCGGGCAGCAGCGCGAGGGTGTCGCCGTCCCGGAAGGCGCGCGAAGCCGCGGCGCCGCGCAGGGCGGCCTCCATGACGCCGCCCAGGCCGCCGGTCACGACGCGGCAGCCCGCGTCGACGAGGCCGCGGCCGATCTGTAGGGATGAGCGGTCGCACGCTTCAAGGAACAGTGTGCGAATGGGGGCGATGCTTTTGCTGTTGCTCCCCCCCCCCTTCCGGTCCCGTGGGTGGTGGGCCCCAGAGTGGGAATGCGGCGCCGCCAGTTGCGAGCGTGCGCAAAGCGCCCGCATCCAGACTGGCGCCCGCAGAATTCCCAAGTCGCTCATAAGCCTGGGCCACATGGGCCCAGTCTTTCTTGCTGCGCGGCGCACAGCGCCCCGGGGCGTGCCCTGACCTGCTCCGCCACCTCAGCCTTGCGAACGTGGTCCAGGTCACCATCGCCGATCACGGCAACAAGCGGCCGCTTGCAGAGGCTAGAAACGACGCTGCTGGGCGCTTGCGCCATGCTGTCAGCTCTGCCGGCTCCGCCGTGCGCTGTGGGGCTGTGATGAGCTCGGCTGCACTGCTGGCACTGTGCACTGCAGTTGCGGGCAGGGTGCGGGTGTGTGTCAATGCGGTCAAGGGTGGGGGGCCATGTACTACCTCATCAGATAGCGTGCTGTAGCACTAATACGGGTATGCTAGATGTGACAGCGCTGAATACTCTAAGAGGATTTTGACGCGACGTTGCGGGTGAAGATCAGCCAGCTGCGATCTGAAGTTGACAGCGATAATGCAAACGCGCACCGTGGAGGCATTCAGCAAGGGCTGGCGCGGTAGCAACGCCAGCAGGCCCCCTGCTCGGGCAGCCGTCGCGCGCGTCCGCGTACCCCGACGCGCCGCGCTGGCATCGCCGCAGCAGCAGCCCGGCATGGCGCCGGTCGTGGACCCCGCAGCCATTGATCTAGCGCACAAGCTGGCCGATGCGGCGGCACGCGTGACTTCGCGATACTTTCGGTACGGTGCTTCAGGGCGCTCTGTGTGGGGGGGCCTGCGAGCTACGCGTGCACGTGTGTGCGCGTGCGTGGTGGTGCAGGTGTCGCAGCTCCATGAAACAGCGCTTGCCTAGATGCTGCCCGTGGGACGCAGGGGACAAGCCAGCGCCACAAACAGCTTAAGGCCAGCGGCTGCGCGCCCTGCCCCCTCCACGGCCCCCCAGCCCCTGTGCCCTCCTGAGCAGCACCCGACCCCTGCATCAGCCACTTCAGCTCCTCCCTCACCCCACCTCACCCCCTCCCCCCCGTAACACCACACCCCAGGGCCACCTTTGACATCGACATCAAGACCGACGCCAGCCCCGTCACCATCGCCGACCGCGAGGCAGAGGCCGCCATGCGCGCCCTCATCCGCGCGGCGTTCCCTGAGCACGGCGTGTTTGGGGAGGAGCACGGGCTGGAGCTGGGCAGCGGCGCCGGCGCCGACTGGCTGTGGGTGCTGGACCCCATTGACGGCACGAAGAGCTTCATCACGGGTGCGGGAGGCGGGGACGGACTTGGGGAAGCGGGCTGTGACGGGCTGGGCCATGCGGTCGAGCGCGACTGGTTTGGCCGTAGCGGCAGCCAGGGGGCCCTTTCATGCTAGGGGCCTGAGCCTTGGCGTGTTGGCCGCGCAGGCGCCGGCGGACTCGTCGTTGGCACCAGGGAGCGGGCCCTTGCTGACTGACCCCGTGATTTGTCGCAAAAACGCATCCGCCGCAGGCAAGCCGCTGTTCGGCACGCTGATTGCGCTGCTACATCGCGGCACCCCCCTGCTGGGCGTCATAGACCAGCCGGTGCTGCGCGAGAGGTGGCTGGGGGTCGCAGGGGAGCCGTCGACGCTCAACGGCGCCCCCATCCGCAGCCGGGCGTGTGCGGAGGTGGGGGCGGCTTACATGTACTCCACGACCCCCCACATGTTCAGCGGCGACAACGAGGTGGGGGGTGTGGGGCGCGATGGGTGGGCTGCGGCCTGCTGCGGGGTGGCGGGCACGTCGTGGTGGAGTGTCTGGGGCCGCGGGGTCGAGCGTTGCTGGAGCAGGGGAGGGGCAGAACATTTTGTGGCACATCTCCCTGGAGTAGACAACCAGCGGCCGGCTGCAGGCGCGCGCCAAGCTGGGGGGCCCCGGTGACGGCGTGAGCCCGCCTCTGGCTTGCAGCCGCCCCTCTCGCGCCGGCGCGCTGGCCGCCCTCTGCTCACCACCCCTCCCA
>NW_014008129.1:0-3126 GCF_000611645.1 Monoraphidium neglectum | reverse complement strand
GAGGGGAGGGGTGGGCGGGCGCTGCAAGGAAGTCGAACATGGGAGTGGGCCGCGAGGGGCGGGCCCCATTGAAGCACGAACAACAAGGGCTGGCGTTGGCTGCAGCGTGGGGCGCCCTGCTTTCGCAGCACCCCGCCTGTCCGCGGCCTGCCCTCGCCAGGTCTGTCGACCACCCTAGAGCCCCGCGGCGCACCTCCAGGCGACGTCTGCTTGCTGCTGCACTTCTTACAGACGCAGCCGCTGGCGTCAGCCGCCGCCTGCCGCGCCGCCGCGCTGATCTTGACACGGGGCAGCACAGGAGGCCGCTTCACGGCCGCCCGCTTGCGGAGGCCGACCGTCTTTCTGACCAGCTTCTTGCTGGAGCCGTCCTTGCAAAAGGTGCCGTAGTTGATGGCACAGCCTAGATTGAAGAGGGGACGGGCGGATAAGCAAGGTTGGGGGGCGAGGGCGCAAGGAAAAGGGGGCAAACTGTGAAATAAAAGACGGGGGTGGCCGGCAGCTGCCTGCTTCACTGCGGCTCGCGAAGTCCGTTTCCCGCACGTGGACCCGGGAATACTGTGCCACCAAACACGTCCGAAGCTGCGCACGGCACAAACAGGGGCGCGGCCGGCCGCCGCTGTTGCCCCGGATGCGGCGCTGGCACTGCAATTGCAACTTTCAGAGAACCAGGAGAGTTGCGTTAGCTGTGTCGGCCACCACGAACACGCAGGGCTGCTGCGACACAGACGAGCGCCCACCGTGCCCGCAGACGCTCACCGCAGATAAAGTTTTCAAAATCATAGCTGTAGCCAGTCTTGCAGGTGGCGCACAGCGTGGCGCTCTCGGTGCCAAACTTCCAGCAGGCGCTGCAGCCAACGATCTCTGGGGTGCACTTGACCTAGATGCATCGTGTTTAGGCACAATTGCGCGCCCGCGTGCGCGTGCGTGCGTGTGTGTGTGTGTGTGTGTGTGTGTGTGTGTGTGTGTGTGTGTGTGTGTGTGTGTGTGCGCGGGTGTGTGCGCGCACGCGCGTGCATGTGTGTGCGCGCGTGCAAGTGCGTGTGTTTGTGCGCATTTGTGCAAGTATTTAGGCCTGCGCGCAATTGATCAAGTGCGCATGTGTGCATGTGCAAATGTGCGACCTGGCGCAAAACAGCACGCGGCTGTTTGTAGCTGATGCACAGCGGGGCGCCGCATGGTGCGCGAATGGTGCCGGCGTGTTGCCGCCAGCCACGCTCCAGGACAATGCTTGCAGCGTGCACGATCAAGGCAGTTGCATTGCTGCTGTCAACCCGGCTTCCATAGCCTGCCACACGGCCGGTAGTTGGGCAGGTGACAGAGCAAGATTGACAGCCCTCCGCTGTACCCCTGCCGTGCAGACCCACCTTTTTGGGCTGAGATATGTAAGTTGCCAGCAGGCGCCTGCCGTGATCCTCCAGGCCGCCCGCTGTCCAGTTGGCATTGTCCTCGTCGCCTGCGGCGCGAACCGCACCAGCCGCTGCCGCGCGAGCCCCTGCGCAGTGCGCAGCCACCACGACCAGCGCGACCCACGCCCACGCCGCCGCTGCCAACGTTCTCGACGCCATCAGCGGTTTAGCCTTTACACGCTATGTCAAGGCCATCACCGCCAAAGAGCGGACGTCCTGGCTCAGGTCGTCCGGAAGACGCGAAACTTGTCACGCGAATTCTGATTCTGAGCTGTGGACGGACGTTGCACTGGTGTTGTGTCTCTGCAAAAGGCTCACAAACTACCACAGTCAGAACTTGTTGATGGAAATAATCGTTTGGAAGAACGGTGGAAGCGGGCACGACACACCCCAAGTTCAAGTGACACCGCCCGCCCAGCAGACCAACTGGGCCGTCACAAACGATCAGCGGATACAGCGATTTGAGAGACAATCCTTCTGATTTTGTTCATGGACCTGTCTCTGTTATAGGCTACTGATTTGGGTCGCGCCGGTGGCCGTGATGAGGCTGCTGGCGCTGGCGCTTCTCTTAGTGGGGTTACAAGCAGTATGTGCGGGAGACGTAGATGGGTTTGGAACGACAGGTATGTGGTGGTGAAGAGAGACCACCTCACCTTCCTGGTGTCCGGGTCCCCTTTCTTCATGTTCTCATGCCATGAGTGGACGCATCCTTGACATCCCCTTGAAGTGAACCAGTCCATGTACACGCTCGCAGGTTCACCCGCCCTGCAGCGCACCCGCGGCGGGGGCCGCGACCGTCAGCTGCTGCTCTCTGCTGATTTCTCGACCCAGCGCGTGCGCCCCACGATAGAGAATGGCTGCAGCACGCGCCTCAAAAACATCACAATCAGCTATACCAGCCAGGACGGCTCGACTCGAACGCTGCGCGGCCCGCGTACGCTTGTCGCCCGCGGGAAGCGGCGGATAGGAGTGCGCGTTTCTGTGCCGTCCGAGGTCACGATTTCCGGGGCAGTTGAGGGCGGGGCCGCCTTCCAGCTCACTTTCGATGCTGACAAGGACGGGCAGCTGGTGTTGACCGGCGGCGGCAGTGGCGGCGGCGCTGTCGGGCGCGTGGAGGGCGCCCCCTGCACAGCGACGACGGCCGCGGCCGCCCTGCAAGAGGCGGCCCCGGCGGGCACCAAGCCAGCGCCGCTGACGGGTGCCGCCAAGGCGGCCGCGCAGGCCGCGGCCGACGCCGAGCTCGCCGCCGCGAGCCTGGACCCCACGACGACTCTCGACGGCGGCCCAAACCTCGGAGCCTACGACCGCGTGCAGACAGCGCCAGCGTTCCCCGCGGGCGCGTCGCAATTGATCGCGTTTGCCGACAAGGTCATTGCCTACCGCAACGAGCCGGTCGATATCTACATCCTGGCCAACGACCGGCTGCGGGACGCGACCAACACGACCGTCACGCTGTTCGACGCATCCTCGTCGAGCCAGCTGGAGCTGCTGTCGATCGTCGACAGCGGCGGCGAGACGGGCGAGAGCGTGTTCCAGCGCGTCAACCCGAACGACGACGCGCTGACGGAGCAGTGGGGCTGGACTATACCGGAGGGCGTGGACACGCTGGACAGCTTCCCGGACTACCAGTCCAGGAGGTTCAGGATGGGCAGCGTGCTGACGTATACCCCGTCCAACTTGGCCGGGCTGAGGACCGTGACTTTCACGTACTCTGTGAGAG
>NW_014008130.1:2357-3810 GCF_000611645.1 Monoraphidium neglectum | reverse complement strand
CAGCTGCGGCCGCGGCCGCGCCCGGCGCGGACGACGCGCCCGAGAGGCGCAGCTGCTCTGGGGACCAGCTGCCCGCGCTGCCGGGGGTCGCCGCAGCTGCCGCGCAGCTGCTGGGCGGGCGGCGGCGCGCCATCGGCGTCTCGGACGAGGGGGCGGCGTCCGCGGGCGCCGGCTGCGCCGGCGAGCGCGGCGGCGGCGCGGGCGCCGCGCAGCTCTCCTGTTCGCCGCTCAGCGCGCACGCGCGGGGCACGCCCTCGCTGCTGCCATTTGTTGCTGGCGAGGGCAGCTGCGACGGCAAGCAGGGCACGGCGGGCTGGGGCGGCGCGGCGCGGGACGCCGCCCGCGAGCTGTCCCCCTGTCCCGCCGCCGGCGCGGGCGCGGCGGAGCAGCCGGACACGTCCCCCCGCGCGGACGCCGACGACGACGGCGCGTGCAGCAGCAGCGGCAGCGAGGAGTGGTGGTGCGGCGCGCCGACGGGCCTGGCCGTGCGCGACGTGATGGCGGCGCCGGCGCACTTCATAGACGCGGACGCCGACGCGGCGCTTGCGCGTGCGCTCATGGCGCAGCGCGCGGCGACGCTGCTGCTCGTGGACCTCGGCCCCGGCCGGGAGCCGGGGCTCATAGAGAAGCGGGACCTGTTCAAGCTGCAGAGCATCAAGCGGCGCCGCGGCGGCAAGCGGCGCGTCGCGGCGCGGGACCTGATGCACCACCCCGTGGTGGTGGTCGACGCGGCCGCGGGCATCGAGGCGGCGGCGGTCGCGCTGCAGGAGGCGGACGCGCGGCGCGCGGTGGTGCGGGACGCGGCGGCGGGCGGCGGCGGCGGGGGGCGGGGGCAGTGGGTCGGCACCATCAGCGACGTCGCAATTTACAGGTGCGGCACGCGGCAGTGAATGTCAACATTATTTCGGATGGGGGCAAAGGGGGTCGATGACGGCGTGGTTTTGGGGCTTCGTCTTCCGAGGCTGGGCGATGGCTGGGCCCTGCGGGCGACGCGCTCCGCACACGCAAGCTCGCTGTCCAAATGCTCGACCCGATGTCGTCGCGACGCTTTTCTGCGCGCAGGTGCATGGGCTTCCCTCCTAGCGGCCTCTCAGACGACGACGAGGAAGGGCCCCACCCCGGCGGCGGCCACGCCCGCGAGAGCGGCGCCGGCGCCGGCAGCGGCAGCAGCGGCGGCGGCGCGCCGGGCGCGGCGGAGTCGCCAGAGGGCGCGGACTCCACGCCCGTTGCCAGCCGCGCGGCGACGCCGCTCACGCGGCCGGGCAGCGAGGACGCGTCCAGTGCCAAGCGCCTGCAGCAGCCGGCGCCGGGCCAGCAGCAGCAGCAGCAGCAGCGGCAGCCGCCGCCCGGCGGCGCCGCGCCGGCGCCCGCGCCCGCGCCGGGGCGCCCGGGCAGCTTCGGCGCGGTGCTCACGCTGCCAGACATGCTGCTCCTGCGGGAGCACCGCGGCGGC
>NW_014008130.1:0-1675 GCF_000611645.1 Monoraphidium neglectum | reverse complement strand
CTGCCAGACATGCTGCTCCTGCGGGAGCACCGCGGCGGCGCCGCCGGCGGCGGCGCGAGCTGCAGCAGCCGCAGCAGCGGCGGCAGCGGCGGCTCGACAGCGGCGAGCCTCGGGTACACAGGGGGCACGGGCAGCGCGGCGGGCTCTGTCTGGGGGGACGCGCCAGACGCGCTGACGCGGTACAAGACGGCGGCGGCGCTTTGGGAGCTCGATTTTGATGAGATCGAGATCGTGCGGAAGATCGGGGAGGGCAGCTTCGGGGAGGTGCTGCTGGGCAACTTCCGCGGCACCAAGGTGGGTGCAGAGCGGCGCCTGGGCGTGGGTGCGCTAGGGTGTCGTGTCGCTTCCGCGGGCTGTTGCCCTGACAGCCTCAAAGGACCGCGGGCCAGGGAGCGGCAGCCTGGGCAGGTGCGGCTTCTAGTGCCGCACTCGGTTTCTTTGGAAGGGAAGGGGCGCGGCGGCGCCGCTGCTCGGCCGCTTGTCTTGCGGGTGCACGCGTCTCGCACGCTGTTTCAGTGACGCCTGGGTGCCCGCACGCATGCCGGTGCCTCCGCCTTGCGTGCCGCGCGTGCGCGAGCAGGCGCACGCACAGATGCACAAGCGCACAACGCAGCACACATCACACATCACACATGCACATACACACACACACACACACACACACACACTCAACACAACACATGAGTCACAATCCTGGCCCGCCTCTTCTTTCCCCCCTCAAAACAGGTCGCAGTAAAGCGCCTCCATGCGCTTGACAGCGACCCCGGCAGCGACCGCGGCAGCGCCGGCCCCGCCGCCCCTGCCGCCGGCAGCGCCGGCCCCGGCCCCGGCGCGGCCGCCGCGGGCGCGGGCGCGAGCCTCGCGGCGTTCAAGCAGTTTTTCGAGCGGGAAATTGCGATCCTCGCTTCCATCCGCCACCCCAACGTGGTCAACTTCATCGGCGCGTGCCACCGCGCGCCGACGCGGTGCCTCGTGACCGAGTACTGCGCGCGCGGCTCCCTCGACAAGCTGCTCCACCGCAGCGGCCTCGCGCTCGACCTGCCAAAGCGCATCGAGTTCGCGCTCGACATCGCGCGCGGCATGGCCTGCCTGCACGCGCAGCAGCCGATCATCATCCACAGGGACCTGAAAACGGCGAACCTGTTGGTGTCGGCGCGGTTCGAGGTGAAGGTGGCGGACTTCGGTCTGTCGCGCATCAAGGACGCGACCCACGTGAGCGCTGGAAGACGGGCAGGCGGGCGGGCGGGCGGCCGCGGCCCCGGGGTGTTTGGGGGCGCGGCTGAGGGTCTAGCATCGGAGTCGCGTGTGCGCCCCGCCACCAAAACCGGGCCTGGGGCATGATCAGACACGCCCACCTGCGCTGGCAAAACCAGCACCCCCGCCTCTGCTCTCGCAATCTCCTGGACATCCCAAGCGACCTGCAACAACCCCTCCCGCCTTCATGCCTCCCCGCCTCCCTACCGCCCCGCCGCCTTTCGGCCCCGCCCCTCCGCGCCGCTTCGCCCCGCAGCTCCAGAACTCGCGCGCCGGCCTGGAGGGCACCATTGAGTACTGCGCCCCGGAGGTGTTGCGGGGGGAGCCATTCACAGAGAAGGCCGACGGTGCGGCACGCGCGTGCACGTGCGCGCGCGCGCGTGTGTGTGTGTGTGTGTGTGTGTGTGTGTGTGTGTGTGTG
>NW_014008131.1:2675-3725 GCF_000611645.1 Monoraphidium neglectum | reverse complement strand
AGGCGCAGGCGGCTTGGGGGGCCGATCTGGGTGGCGAGAGGCGCAGCGTCCAGGGCCCTGGGTGGTTGAGCGCGGCAAGAGGTGCAAAACCCACAACTCCATGCTGCCTGCCGCCCCTGATCCACCATCCCTCCGTTTCCCCCCACCAGATGAGTGGCTATGAGACTGCGCGGCGCATCCGCGAGTTGTACCCCTCCAGCCTGCTGCCCATCATCATGGTGAGGGGTGTGGGGGGGAGGGTAACGGAGGACAGACAGGAGAGTCTGATCCCTTGCAGATGGTGACGTCATCTCCAATCGCCTCTCAATGCGCGCCCTGCAGCGCCCTGCTGTCCTGCCACCCCCCTCCCACGCGCACGCACACACACACACACACACACACACACACACACACACACACACACACACATACACACACACTCTCTCTCTCTTACAATGACCATCACACGCACGCTCACACGCCACCACCACCCCCAGGTGTCAGCCAAGGCGGAGGAGGAGGACATCGTGGAGGGCCTCAAGTGCGGCGCGGACGACTACGTGTCAAAGCCATTCAAGCGCGCTGAGCTGGCGGCGCGGATCCGCGCCCACATCCGCGCGCGCGACGCGTTTGCGGAGCAGCAGGCGCGCGCGCGGCTCGGGAGCGCCCGGTGGCTGGCGCCGCCTGCGGGCCTGTGGGCGATCCTGCATCGCATGCAAGTGCTTCCCACCCCCCGCTTGGGTTCAGGCACCCGGTTTGCATCGAAGCCCTGACACGCACTCTGCTTCCTCACGCGAACTCTGCCACCCAGATCCCCCGCGCCACCACCCGTACCACCACCATCAACTACCACGGCTACTCCAAACCCCACCCCCTGACTTGCCAGCCTGCTGGTCTGCGCCTCTTGTCCCGTAACACACCCTCACTTCCCCCCAAAACACACCCCACATGCGCAGAGTACCCCCCACACACACACTTTCCTTGCGCGGCCATGCTCACGCTACCCCACCAGCATCCCAGCCCACCCCACCTGCACCCCACCCCCAACACCCCCCACCCCTACCTTCACAT
>NW_014008131.1:1551-2504 GCF_000611645.1 Monoraphidium neglectum | reverse complement strand
CCCTCACCCCCCCCAAAGGCCGCCGACCAGCAGTGGCTGCTGCAGCACAACCTGCTGCCCCGCAACGTGCAGCGCAAGCTGCGCAACGGCGAGACCGTGGTGGCGGAGCACCACGGGGCCGTCACGGTGCTGTGGGCAGAGGTGGTGGGCCTGCCGCGGCTGGCTGCAGAGGTGCCCCCCCTTGAGCTGGTGAGGGGGGGTGTTGAAGGGGTGAAGCGAGGAGGAGAGGGCGGGGACGAAACGGGGGGAAGGCAGGGCGGCTGTGCGGAAATCCGGGGCGGGTTGCCCTGGGCTGAATGGAGGGGCCCAAGGGGGCTGGCATGTGTTGGGCGGCGCTGGTGCGGCAAGGCGTATGGGCCTGGGGCGCGGGGGGCGCAGTGCCCCTCGGGCGGGTAGGGAACACGTGTGGCCCCGCGCAGCCTGCGCTGGCTGCCAGTCTCTCCTTCCCGCGCCTTCGGCCTGCATGCCATGTGGAGCACGGGCACTGGCGAGAGGTCCCCTGTTGGCGCTGGCTGCTTCGCTGCATACCCCACAAATCCGCGGCTTGCCTCGCAATGTCAACGAAGCAACGTGCCGCAACGCGCCGCTCGCCTCATCCCCGTCCCCAAAGCGGTGACATCACTGCATTGCGTTCTGCTTCGTCACGAGGCCCCGCCTGCCAAGAAGTTAGTTGAAAGCTGCGCAAAGGCGCCTCTGCGCACTCGAGCTTTGCAACACCTCCATCACCTCTAGACGCGTCCCCAAATTCACCCCTCAAACCACACACTCGCACACACGCGCCGCCCATCAAAAGCATTCCAAACCACTTTCTTCCGCAGAACCACCCAAGCCACCACGCCCATCCACCACCCCAAAGCCGGCCCAACGCACCACGATTAGCCGCCCTCCAAAAACACCGCCCGGGACCACCACGCCCATCTACCACCCCAACGCCGCCCCCACCCCCCCCAACC
>NW_014008131.1:0-1122 GCF_000611645.1 Monoraphidium neglectum | reverse complement strand
CGCCCCTAACCGCCCCCAACCACCACCCCCCCCCAAAAAACCAGGTGGTCATGCTCAACAGCCTATATACAAGCTGGGACGAGCTGTGTGAGGAGGAGGGGGCCCTGGGGGTGGACTTCAGCGGCAGCACCTACGTGGCGGTGTCGGGCCATGATGACAACCCGCAGCACATGGAGCTCATTCTCAGGGTGGGAGGGAGGGGTGCATTGTTTACGGTGTGTGTGTGTATTTGTGTGTCTGTGTGTGAGTGTGTGTGTGTGTGTGTGCACACATGTGTATGGATGGTGCAGCTTGTTTTGACGGGCAGGGCGGATAGGGCGTGGATGTCAGAACACGTGGAGGGTCCAAATCAAGGGTACTTTGTTGGCTGAGGAGGGTGCGTCTGCTTGGCGGAGCGATGAGCCGTGCTTTGCAACAGGCTCGCAGAGGGCCTCGGGTTTTTCAGGATGGGCTTGGGCAACATTGGTGTTGGGGGGGCCTGTCGTGGGACGGGGTGCCTCCCCTGCTCGCATGGCGCTCCGGCCTTCTGCCAGCCGCTCAGCTGCCAAATGCCACGGAGGGCTGAGGGTTGCGCTTCTCCACCCCGCTGGCTTGGTACCAACAGCATCTTTGCCACTCTGCGATGCGATGCACCGCCCTGCATGCCTTCTCCCTGCTGGCTTCCGATTCCCTTCCCCAGTATGTCCCTCCCTCTGTGGAGTAATGCCCGGCCCCAAATTCACGGTCCTGTGTTCGCCTCCCTGCCCCACACGCACGCCAGCGTGCGCACACGCACAAACACACACGCATGTGCGCACATGCGCGTGCACACACACACACACATGCCAACACACTGACCCTCTCAAGCACACTCACATCCACACCGCACACACGGATGCGCACACACACACACACACACACACACACACACACACACACACACACACACACACACACACACACGCACCTACGCATGCACTCGCCCCCACACTCACACTCACACGCCCACACACCACACCCAGGTGGCAGAGGCAATGACGGGTGTGGCGGCAGCAACGCGCTACCCGGACGGTAGCGCCGTGCAGATCCGCATCGGCGTCCACTCTGGCCCCATCAACACGGGTGCGCCCCCCCCCCCCCCCC
>NW_014008132.1:0-3129 GCF_000611645.1 Monoraphidium neglectum | reverse complement strand
GCTGGCATATGATGCAGCAGATGCAGAATGAAGAGAAAGCTTACAAGTTGCTTGATTTTGATTTTCTTGGTGGTTCTGTGCTTGCTGATATTGTTGCCCCTTATGTGTATGCTTGCTGGCAGATCCGTTGGAAGGTTCGGAATGAGGAGGTCCGCTCTGATGAGCGCGAGGCCGATGGCAGTGATGCTATGGCATGAGTAATTTATCTATCTATCACCAGCCCGAATGCAACCGCAAGCATACAGGCATCTTTTTTGCTGCCAAGCAGCAGTTGCGAGCCAAGAGCAAGGGGAGAAAAAGGCTCCGATTCCTGTAGCGTTTCCGTGGCAAGCATCGCGCCCTGCCAGAAAACTCTGAAAAATGGCCCCTGATTTGCCTTCTCCTTTGCTCCATGGCAAGGGCAAGCGCTGCCGCTGCCTTGGCTGAATTCATTGGCTGCCATGGCTGCAAAGAACAGATGCACCGCAGGTGTTTAGTGACACCGTTGCATGTTTAATGTGAGTTGGTCCCTTTGTATGTGTGCCAAATGGGGGGGTGGCGGGAAGCGAGGGAGGGAGGGGGCATATGCCCTTTGCTGTTGTGCCGGCGTGCGACAGCAACATATGAACGAATCATGGCATATGTTATTTGATTGAGCCAGAGCCGACCTATCACTTGTATCTAATGTGTAAACAGCAGTCATATTGACAGTGCCACCCAGGGTAGTGATGGGCCGCCTTGCGGCTCTGCTGCATGTACCGCATGGCGCCGCGTGGTCAGCTTGTTTGATTGGGCATGCGGTTGCTAGTAAGTGCGCAAACTTTTGTGCAAGCTCCGCTGTCATATACAGGGTAGCCCAGTGTACCATTTGGCCAGCGTAGAGCCCCAAGCAGGCACGTGAGGACGAACGAGATCAGCTGGCGCCGCATTGAATTCAGCTGCCTTTGCCAGGGTCCATTTTATACACATCGGCAGCCTCAATTGGCTACTGACAAGCCCCAGATCGATCCTGCAGGCACCTAGCTGCAATGTCGAGCGGGGACTTTGCATCGGGCGCTTATCAGCGCCTGCAGGATGTAGACGATCTAGAATATGGTCCAGGCGCCACAGCCAGCGAGCGGCAGGCGGGCGTTGCGTCGACGAGCGCTCCAGCACCGCCCGGCAGCGACGGGAGCGGGCCAGCCGGCGGGTTCCACCTCCACGCGAGCTCCAGGGCCGGTACCTCTGCAGCGGGAAAGGGCAAGGACCGCAAGAAAAAGATCAGCAGGTGAGCGGCAGGCGGCGGCATGGGTGCTGACGCACGCTGCGATGCGTCGCAGGCAACAGGAAACAGCGAACCGATGGTGACATCCAACCCACCGGCTCAGGGGCATCCAGCCTGGCTCATAGAAGGGTCGTGCACGTTTAAAAAATGTGCCGCAGCGAAGCGCCCCAACCGCGCCTTACATACGGCGTCATTACGCCTGGAACGGCGCTGCGCCTCGCAGCTGCTAGCTGCTGACCCTATGGGCATGCCGTCATCAACTGTCAAATCGCACACCCTTGTGCACGCACACCATTGACTCGCCCGCACACGTGCGCGCGCGCACACACACACATACATACACACACAATTGAGCCAGCCCTATTCCCGTGCCTTACGCCACGGCGATGCGGCGCAGCAGTGTATACTCTCACCCGCCAACGCCCACACTCAACCTTGAAGCATGTTCCTGCGACTTGACGGCTTCGCAAAACCCCACTGTCTTCACAGGCGGATGAGCTGGCTCATAATGCACCAGGACGGCTCGACTCAGACCGTGCTGATGGACAAGCGGCAGCTGACCCAGGCGCGCTGCAGCGCCGCCGACCCGCGCCGCTGGGCTGCGCAGCGCTGCTGAGTCAACCGCTGAGCAGTGCTGCGCCGCTGGGGCGCGCCTCGCCTCAACCATCAACGCGGCGTCCCCGCGGCCCTCACAAGCACAAGCGCTGGGGCCACCCTTGGCCACAGCGCGGGGCAGGGGCGAACACGGCCGACGAGCGCTCGGGCCCGCACATCGCTGCAGCCGGCGCCCCGCGCCCGGGCGTCTCTCTCGCGTGGCGGCTGCGAAGGCTGATGCGCGGCATGCCCCGCCCCTCCCAATGCCCTCGCCGCGGCGGCATTAGGTCATGGGGCTGGAGATCCCGATGCGTGATCTGAGGCTGATGGACCCGGCGCTGCAGACGTGAGCGCGTCGCCTCATCTGGCCCGCAGCCCATCCATTTGGCGCCACCCATCCGTCACTCCTCGGGCCAGGGTTGCAGGTTGGGGCGTTATCACAAAGTTTGACCTTGAGGCTGGAACTGTCCAGCGCTCAGCACGTCTGGGCGCCCTCGGAAGCGCCTCCGCGGCCCATTGGCCCCCTCGCGTCGCGCCCACACGCGCCGCGCGCGTCCGAATCGTGCCCCGCGACAGGTGGGAGGCGTACGCCCAGATCTTGGTGCGCGACAACGCGATCGTGTTCAGCGTGGAGCATGTGCGGCTCATACTCAGCGCGGACAAGGTGGGGGCGAGGTTGACGAGTTGTATGGCTTATCTTGTTAGTCTAATCCGAGGTGTTTAGGGAGGATGTGCCGGCAGCGGGGGAGGGGGCAGTGGCGGCGCTCGGCGCCGGGGTGGTTTCAGCGCGGGAGTGCGCGGGGGGAGCGGGGCGTGTGGGGGCCGCGCGGCCGCGGGGACAGGCTGGGTCGCAAGGGACGGGGGCCGGCCGGGCAGCGCTGGGCCGCACCCCTGCGGTGGTCTGGCGGCGCCTGGGGCTTGCAGGGGCGACACACCCCCTCCAACGCCCCAGCTGGGTGACCCCTCCCCCACCCCCCTTTGGGGCCGCTCTCCATTGCACCCCCCAGCCTCGAATCGCACCGCCTTGAGGCAGCCATCAATTTGTCACGACGCAAGGGGCCAGCCCCAATACAGCATCCCACTTGCGTCTTGGAGCGCAGGAGGCACACCGCAACAACACGCTTGCACGCACGCCTGTGTACGTACCCATGCGCATGCGTGCCCTGACACATGTGCAGATCCTCATCCCGTTGGATTTCGAAAAGACAGAGGTGGCTGAGCGATTTATTAAGCACTTGGAAGCGACAATCCGCGAGCGTGCGGCCGACGACGCCGCGCGGCGGCGCCAGACC
>NW_014008133.1:1719-3517 GCF_000611645.1 Monoraphidium neglectum | reverse complement strand
GGCCCGCGGTGGGCGAGAGGGTGCGTGGCTACTGAGGTGGCTGGTGACGCAATGGCAGTCCCCTAGTTTGATTGAGGGAGGGAGGGCAGGGGGCGCCAGCAGGCTTGGGCCCGCTGCGCGGCGTGGCCCTGGGCGGAGGCAGGGATGGAGGGTGCACGGAGACGCAGGTTTTGGTTGCCACACCCATACCCCCCCCCCCAATCAAGCCGCAGCCTGCGTGCGGTTGCCAGCCCTCTGTTTCGTTTCCCCCATGGCAAGCAACTACGGTCCAGGAAGGGCTGTTCCCTGCAGCTGTGTGCCCTGTTGAAAAATGCGTGAAGGGGTTTTCCTGGGGTCGCCGCCGCCCTCACCATGTGGCGCAGGTCGTGAGGTCCGTCTTCGGCCGCGCCGTCGCGATGAAAGAATTTGAGGCGCACGGCAGCACGTTCACGCCGTCCACCGAGAAGTACCCCGGCGCCACGAAGAAGCACTGCGCGGCGCTCGTCGCGCCGGTGGTGTTGGTGCTGGTCCCCATCGCGCACGCGGTGCAGTTGGTCGCTGTCGCCCTGAGGCGCGTCGTGTCCGAGAACGTGCCCTGCTGGCACAGGACAGCCACGGCAGAGTTGAAAAAGTAGCCGGGCAGGACCCACAGGCAGACGGACTGGCCGGTGCCGCCGTTGGTCGACAGGCCTGTCGTGCTGCGCGAGCAAAGCGGGGAGGGAGGGGTGGGGGTCCGACGGTGTTCTCAAAGACAGACACCCGTTGCCTCTCGAGTTTATTGTAGGGTTTGGTGTGCCACGAGTCCCAACTTGCTGGTGCGGCTCAAACCATAATTCTTTCACACAGACAAAGCGCGCGGGGTCGGAGCACCAGTCAAACACGCCGGTCAACAAAATCGGCCCGCCGCCCCGCCGTTTCTCCAGCGAAGGCGCCGCGGCCCACCAGTTCGTGCAGCCCCCGGCGGTCGCGTCAGAGCTCCAATTTCTGAACGTGGCCGAAAACTGCTCCGCGGGGCAGGGGCTGCCTGTGGCGTTTGCAGCATTGTAGAAGAAGCCAGGCGGCGCAAAAAAGCAGTCCGCCTGGGCCGTGTTGTTGTTGGTGCTGAGGAACCGCGGCGCGCTGTGGGCGTGAGAGGGGACGGCGGGGTGGGAGCGGGGGCCAGTTGTAGTCAGTTTAGTATGCAGGTGGTCCCCAGGTGATTGGGACCAATCAGCTGTCATGTCAACACAAGGTGGGGGGACAAAGGGGCGTAGGCGGGTGTTTGGTTGACGGCAAGGACAACGGCGCCGCTGGCGCTGGGGCTTGCGCACGGCACCCTCAAGCATTCCCCTGGCTCCCAAGCTTCCGGTGGCAGGCGGCCCCGCGGCGGGGGGCGGCGGCGGGCGCGCGTGTGGAGGCGGGGCCACTGGCGGGGGCTGGCAGAAAGGGGGCGGCGGCCCAGCAGATGCGGCACAGGGCCCCCCGGCCTCGGTGACGCGTGGTCCCTGGCATTCCCTACCAGGCTGTTTGCTCCCCTCGTGCCAAAGACCCAACTAATTCATCAATGCAAAACGGCTCAAACGATTCAAACACCTTGGCGCATCCAAGCCCCAAACCCGAGTGGCCCGGCCCAAAGGCGAATCCCACTGACCAGAGCTTGCATGGGGACGTGTCGCTCAGCGCCCGCACAGTATTCGTGAACGAGTCTGCCGCGCACGGCTGGACCGACGGCGCCGCTGCTGTCCCGCCGTTGAAGTAGCCCTGGAGTATGAAGTTGCAGGACGCCTGGCCGGTGGTGCCGTTGGTGCCCGTGCCGAGGGTGGCGCTCGAGCTGCATCGG
>NW_014008133.1:0-1325 GCF_000611645.1 Monoraphidium neglectum | reverse complement strand
GGGGGCGGAAGAGCTCGCGTAAGAAGCGTTGGGCGCGCTCGCACGGTTTTGTGTGGCATATATTCACGTGCCTGCAGAGTAAGAAGGGCATATAGACACCAGCATACAGACACCAGCATATAGACACAAGCAAAGCGGAGAGCCTAGTCGCCCTGCCATGGCGGGGCAGCGTCACGCCCGCCGGCGTCGGCCGCAGGCGCAAATCGAGGGTGGGGCTGGCGTCCCCCCGCGGCCGCCCGCCGGGGCCGCACCAAGCCACGCAGGACACGCTCGGGACGCGCGCCGTGACGCCGGCCCTGAACGTGTTGGCGGCGCAGGCCAAGGGGTTGGAGCCCGCGTCGGACCCGAACCCCGGGCTGAGGAAGTTGCACGCCGTCTGGGTGGTCGCGTTGTTGGTGTTGGTGCCGGTGGCGCTGCAGGAGAGGCGGTTGAAGGAGGGGGAAAGAGGTTCAAACGACGGTTCAGGAGGATACGGCATGGCGCTTTCCGGGTTGGCAGCGGCGGCCTGGGTGCTGGGAGGTGCTGCTGTGGCAAACTGCAGCGGCCTTTTCAGATCAAGCTCAGTGAGCCGGCGCCGACAAGCTGCCCCATGCCCTGCACACGCGGCTCCGCACGCGCCGCGGGCGTGCGGCGCGGCGGGAGGCGCGCCACCGCGGCGAGCGCGCGCGGCGCGGGCGCAGGCGGGGGCGCGCACCAGTTCTGGCACTTGGGCAGAGAGGTGATGGCCAGCTGTGAGGCTTGAAAAGTGTCGGGCGCGCAGGGTGTGGCTATGAATGTGGTCCCGACGAGGGAGATGCTGTATCCCCTGGCGTTGAAGCCGCAGGACGTCTGCCCGGTGTTGGTGGCCGTGCTGAAGCCGGTCGCGCTGCGCGGCGGCAGCAGGGGGATTGAAAAGGGGCGGTCAGGGCTGGACTGAGGCGGTGTGCGGTGGCTCGTGGCGAGCGGGGCAGGCGGCCGGCAGGCGGTCCAGCGGAGAAATGGCGAGGGCGGGGGGAGTGAAGCGGGGGCGCTGGCCGTCAGCGCCGCGCGCGCGTCGCATGCGTCCGCGTAGGGGGCCCCAGCGCGGCGCCCGCTGCGCTCTGCGCCGCGCACTGCGCGCGGAGCGCGGCGTGCGGCCCGCTCGCTGCGGGCGCGGCCTGCAGCGCCGCACCAGGCGTCGCAGGTCGCGGCCGCCGTTTTCCTCCTGACGGTCGCACTGAAGGTGTCCTCCTCGCAGGCGGCCGCGGCGGTGCCCGTCCAGAAGAATCCAGCGTCGACAAAGTCACAGGTGGACTGGGCGGTCTGCCCGTTGGTGTTGGTGCCCAAAGGGCTGTGCAGATGGGGGG
>NW_014008134.1:0-3130 GCF_000611645.1 Monoraphidium neglectum | reverse complement strand
GGTATGGGGGGCGCGCGGGGCGCAGTGACGGGGCAGCTTGTCGGCGGCTCGGCAGAGACAAGGGGCGTTTTTTTTCCAGTTTAGAGGGTGGGTGACAAAGAGCTGAGAGCGGGGCTGCGGTCGCACCAACTGCACCGCACCCCCGCCCGAGGCCCTGCCGTGCGCGCGTGCAAGCGCCAGGGAGCCCACGATTCGCTGCTGCTTGCCGCCGCTGTCGCTGCCGCCTCAGACGCCGCAAGTCGAGGGGGCTCGGGCAGCCCCTCCCAGCCTAGAAAACACAGACACGCCCCCCCCAAACCCACTCCAAACACACACACACACACACACACAGAGGGTCTAACAACAATAAACTCCCCTGTCCCTCAGATCACATCGGATCAGACCACATCAGACCAGCACCATCAGGTCACTGGACACACCCACTTCATCGTCTCGACCGCCCGCCCGCCACCGCCGTCGTCCGCCGCGCGCACCACCGGCGTCCAGAAGCCGGGAGAGCAATTGTGGGAGGGCCGGTAGCGCTCGCGCCCCGCCCACCTGTCGGGGTCCGCCGCGGATTGCCGCCCGGCGGGAGCGGGCTCTGATCAGCGCGGCTGACGGGTTCATGCTGTGATGGGTGTTGGCGTTGTGTTGTAATGCACCAGCTGACAGATGGGGACAAAGGCGATGCACGGCTGGCGCTGTCGGGCCGGGCGCAGAGAGGGGTGCTGCGGCCCGGCCGCATGGGACCCCCCTTAGACCGACCCCACCCCATCTCAACTGCGGCCTCACCCCCTCGAATCCGGACCCACCCATGGGCATCCACCTGCATCAACCTAACCCCATCCAAACCGGCCTCATCCCCTGTGGAATTCCGAACCGGTCCACCCGAAGCCCCGCCGCAGCCGGCCCCCGGCCTGCGCCCACGCGAATACGAAACGACAGCCGGGCGCGCCGCACCGCGCGTCCAGTTGGTCCGGCGGGATGCCGGCCGCCGCCGCGACCTGCGCCGGCTCCAGCGTGCAGCGGCTGCGGCCGCACATGGCGGCAAATCTCAGCCCCCGGCGTGGCGCGGCGCGCCCGCTGGCGGCGCTGTCGGGGGTGAGCGGGCGCTGCTTGTGCTGCTCGTGCTGCGGCGCTTCGGTGGAGCTGGCGCCGGATCTGGGCCAGGCGATCGGCTGTATGGCGTATCCAGATTTAATCCTCCTCTTGACTTCAACGCGAGCCCGTTGTACGGCCAAGAGTGTGTGCAGCGATTGCGAAGACTTGCCTTGGCTTTGCGATCTCGCTCCCCCAGAGTGTTACCAGGCTTGTGTTGTCGTATAGAAGAGTAACATGCACTGCGTTGTAGGCGACGCACAATCGCACGGTCGGCCAGCGGCATCTGCGTCACCAGGGTGAGTGCCTGCAATTATTGTGTGCTGCCACCAGCCTCGGGTAGGCTGACATACGGCTGGGCAACCATTCCAGATGGCGCGCATGTCCCTCTGTGACGCGTGCAATGGTGACTCCTGCAGAGAGTGCCAATGAGCCGAGCACCTCGCCCGCCTGAGCACGGCTGCTCATGCTGTTGACCCCCTCGCTGTGCGTGCTGTGACCGCTGGCTGTGGGGCCGTCAAGGCGGGTGAGAGCCCCTTCAGGTATTGCTTTGTGGTTGAGCTTGAAAAAGCAGGCGGCAGACAGAACCTGCCAGGCTGGCTCGCTCCAGGCGCCGTCTGCTGTGGCGCTATTCCTGGCTGACCAGGCCCCATCAAGTGCCAGCACTCTGACGAACGGCGAGATTGCGTTGTATATATGTCAATCAAGAGTTGAGAGGCTGAAGTTCGTGCCAATGGCTGGCTGGGCTGAGCGCTGACCGTGCAGGCGTACACAGCACAATGGAGCACCCGAAGCCCCTTCTCAACATCCTCGCCCGAGTACAAACCTGCGAGACAAAAGAGTCCCTTGCTCAAGCCGTTATCAATTATAGTGCCACAATCTTCTGGGGCATCTGTGTGCAGTCTGCAGTGTCGGTTGACCCGGGCACTTGCGACAAGGGGGAGTGACGGCATGGCGCTGCAGTATGTGGGACCAGGGGCGAGGTGATCTCTGACCATGTAATCTCCATACCTGTATGCGCTCATTGCCGAGGGGTGGACACAGGCTCGTTGGCTCGCTGGCGATCTTTGCGTCAGCCACTTTGAAGATTTGAGCGCGCGCAATAACGCGAAATATTCAATTGGATTGATACGGTGTCATATCACTCGCTAAACTGCTCACATCTCGGCGACATCTTTCGTTCCCATCTGCATCTCGCCAGGAGTGTGCCGCTAGTTTTGAAACCCACCGCTACTAGGTCGCGCGCGCAGCACAGATGCAGGGCCTGCAGCAATTGAGCGCCCGCTCCAGGGCCCGCCCGGCCTGCAGCAGCGGCCGCGTCGCCGCTGCGCCCCTGCCGCAGCAGCTGCTCCGCCCCACGACGCGCCGGCGCGCGCTGCGGGTGCAGGTGGGCAACGCACTCTGCCCTCCGTTGCGCAGCAAAATCACCTCATCCCCACATGCTCCCCCCATCCATGCAGCCTTGAGAGCATGCGACTGGTCTCCCCCCGTCACCAAGCACCAATCCACGCGCCAGGACCCCAACCAGCGATTTTCGGACACATGCACACCCACGCATGCGCACGCATGCGCGCCCCCGCAGGCGTCCGCGTCGGCCCCCAACGTGCTCCAGAAGCTGGGCCGCGTGCTGCGCGAGAAGGCGGCGGGCGACCTCGACAGATTCGTGCGCGGCACAACCAAGACGCGCGAGCGGCTCGGGGTGAGGCCGCGGCGCTGCAGCGGGCCTGCTGCTTCGCCTCCGCTCGGCCGACGCACTCGCGTGCTCGCTTCTGGCCGCAGACTCAAGCAGTCGGATCATCGAGAGCCGCTTTTTGCAGGCAGCGGGCACCCCTTTGCCCCCTCGACTGCCCCCCTGTCTCCTCATCTCACCCCCCACCCAAACCCACCCCCTTCTCATCATCTACACCCCACTCCCCCCCCAAAATAACTCCTTGCCAGCTGGTGGAGGAGCTGCTCACCTTCTGGTCCCTGGAGGACTACGAGACCACACTGGAGGAGCTGGAGGAGGCACTCATAGTGGGTCACGGGGACGGGGCGGATGGTGGTTAGGGGC
>NW_014008135.1:0-3131 GCF_000611645.1 Monoraphidium neglectum | reverse complement strand
GGCCCGGGGTGCAGGCTGGCCACCTGCCATGGCACCAGGGGGGGAGGGGGGGCAAGCAGGCTGGAACCAGGGTGGAAGCTGCGCACCCCAGGACCCGTGTCGCGGCGCGGCGCGCAACGGCAGTGTGGGGGCGACTGGGTGTGTGCCTGGCTGCGGGCCCGTTACATGCGGCGTCCCTGGGGGCGCTCATGAACGCCGGCGCCCGCCGCGATCGCGCGCGCGCATCAGCGCGTCGGGCAGCCGCCAGCCTCGCTCACTGGTGGCTTGTACTTCTTGGACGGCCCCGCGTCTGGTGCGGGCCTACTAGGTCCACGCGTGAGGTGGTCCGGCAGCACCGGCGCATCATCTTCGGCCAATGCAGCGCTCGCCTGCTCCGCGCCGGGCCACTCCGGCTGCGGCGACCCAGCACTCATCGCGCGCGCCTTGGGCTCGCCTGCTCCGGCCCTGGTGACCCCCGAGGACGCTGAGTGGTCCCTAGGTCTGCTTCAGCACTCGTCCTGACTCGTGTGCGCAGCCCCTCCGACGAGCATCACACGAGCACCGCTCGTCAAGCTGGCCTGAACCTCCGATGCCTCACGTTGGCTCGCTCGAAGCCTCTAGGTGATGCAGAAACTTGCAATAACCAAGGTCGCCGGCGTCTAACGAGCCCAAGCGAGCATGGCCCGCCGATGATGAATTGCCGGGCGGGCAACGACGAGCTGCTTGAATTCTAACAAATGGGTTGTACCTGAAGCAAGTGTGTCGAGCCAGCTGGCCGCTTGGCGCCAATGAGATTTACAAGGGGGGTAATCGAGCCCCCACCGTAACTCGGACAAGCAAGGCGGTGCTGTAGAGATCAGCTGTGGTGTTTTTATCTTCAAAGTTTTTTGGCACGTTTGGCAACACACGAGTCCGATCCCACGGCGTTGGAGTGCGTGGCTGTTGGCCGTGTGGGGGACTTGCGCCGTGTCTCAGATATCGTGGTTGTTCTGCATAGGGTAATCAACAAACCTTAGCCGAGGGAAACGATGAGGACCCAGCCACCTTCAGCATCGTGCGACCGTCGAGCTCTGCGTCCCCCGACAGACCCTTGACGTGCGCCGACCGTCACTGCGCAATGGCTGCGTTCATAATGACGGGTTGGACCCCTGACCGGGGTGTGACAAGGAGTATGCCTGGAGTAAGAGCGGCCTCAAGTGCCCTCACTGCTGGGCCATAGCATATGATGAGCGGCAACTCGCCGTCATCTTACCGCACAACTTGAGCGTTTAAGCAATGAGACGAAATTGACCGCCCGTAGGAAAAGAGCAAGGCACCAGGGCTTTGAGGAACAGCATAACAGCGCAGGCTACAGGCATAGCAGCCTCAGGAAATTCGCAGCCGATGGGGCGTCAGGCGGGGCCACTGCTTGACGATCCCAGGGCGGGGGCCAGGCCGCCCGCTGCAAGCGCATGCGCGCGGGCCTGTGGCACGAGGCCGCGAGTGCGGACGGCACAGTGCAATGTTTCTTCACGGCAAGACTATTGCATGTGGGGCAGGGAGGGGACACACGAGGGATACGGTACCCCAGCGCGCTGCTGCAATTGCGCGTGGATGCACGCAGGGGGCAAGACCTCTTTGCAGATGCCGACTGCAACGATCTCCATGCTGGCAGCCAATCTCGCCGCTCAGAAACGCTTGGTGTCAGCCAGGGCGGCGGCATGCGGCGGCACAAGGGGGGCTGTGTACCTCAGGCGCTGCAGTGGACTGTGTTCTACTGCTTGGCCACACGGGGTCCCATGCCCACGCCATCCGCTCTGATGGGGCCACCGCATAGCATTGTGTAGGAGCCAATTTCAAGCACGTTGTTGTGCGCTGTGGTGGACGGCGCGGGTCCGTGCGCGTGCAAAGAGTGGGGTTGCAACGAGTGGCTGTTGCTCTGGATGGTCGCTGCAGCTCCACACCTGTGTCAAACTCAGCGATCACACACTGCGCATTTGCAACGCCCAAGCCGCAGCGAGGCTCGAAAGCAGCTGCACACCAATGACCTGCAGCAGGCTGCGCGAATCAGGAGATTAAGGGTGAGGGCTCCACGGCAACACCTGCTGCTTGGCACGTTGGTACCCTGGGTTAGAGCCAAGTGCACCAAACAGTAAGGTTGACACTCTCGCGCAACCGCCTCCAGGCACGGCGCATTGCAGAAAGCCAAACCAGATCTGCTGCTGCGCCAACAGCATCACCCTTGCCGCGCTGGCAGTTGATCAGCGGACACTTCACACTTGTTGGGCAGATACCGTTCCATATAACAGGTGGTCACTTGCGGGAAAAAAGTACTTGGAAAATATCCCTGGTTGAGCTGGACGGTGCCCATATTCAGCTGGCTCCACAACAGATCGCGTTGAGCCGCCCTGTATCGGCTCATTTGTGCGTCAGTTTTGTGATATAAAAGACTGCAATACAAACACCTTAAATTCGTTTGGACGTCGTGCTGCTGCAGGGTGGCGCAATGCAGCAGCGGGTGTGTGCCGCTTCATCGGCGCCGGGTGCCAGGCTGCAGCTTCGACGTCGAGCCTCCACCTGGGGCCCTTGCACCCGTCGTCCTTGGTCCAATGCAGCGTCGGCAGATATCAGCGGCAGCATGGACTCAGCAAATGGCTCCGCAGGCGACTGTGGGCCTGCGTGTGAGCAGCGGTGGCTTGCTGAGTCCCCTTTGACTTCTCAGGACGACGCCCCTGCACCCTCTGCAACCGAGGGGTGCACCAGCAACAACGCCAGCGTCAGATGCAGCAGCAGCGGCAGCGCCAGCGCCGCGGCCGCGGTGCCCGCGCGGCGCGACGGCGACCCGAGGGAGCGCGCCAGCAAGCAGCGCATGGCGTCGCACGCAAAGCACGGGGTGGTTTCCCTATCAAAATCGTGGGCCGCCCTGTCATCGGGCGCGGCTGATGTGGCGCGCTTCTGCGGCGACAGGCAGATCACCCCGCCGGCCGCGGCGGCGGCGCGGGAGCGGCGGGACCGCGGTGGCGATGACGGCGCGGGGTGCGCACGCCTGGCGGGGTGCGGATGCGGGGGGGAACAAAACGCTATGCTCACCCGTCTGGTCGCACCTCAGCAGCGAGGTGCAGCTGCATGCACAAACCACCTCATCCGCCATGGCTTTGCCACTCGCGCCCGCT
>NW_014008136.1:0-1536 GCF_000611645.1 Monoraphidium neglectum | reverse complement strand
CACACACACACTCCGCGCCGCCTCACAGCCGCGCCTGCCAGAGGAGGAGGAGCCGGCAGCCGAGGAGGCGGCCGCCGCCGCCGCCGCGGGCGCCCCCGGCGCGCCCGGCGGCGCGGTGGCGGCGATGGACGCGGAGGAAGCGGCCCTCGTGGCGCAGGCGGCGGCGGGTGCGCTGCCCGCTTTGCATTGTTGCGCGCACGGCGCTTGTGCATGGGCTGCCGCCGCGGACGTCCGCTCCGCCGCCGCCAGCCGGCAATCCCGGCAGCCTCACTCGCTTGTGGGGATGCCGTGCCCCTCCCACCCCGCGATCTTCGCCATCCGGCCCTCGTCCCCGCACAACAAGCCAATTTCATCGCATCCAATCACGCTCACCGTCGCATCCTGTTCCCCTGTGTCTTCTCATCTCATTCCCAACAGTCGGCATCGGCGGCGGCGAGGAGGCGGAGGACATGGAGGTCGACATGGACATGGAGGACGAGGGGGCAGCTGCCCGGCAGCTTCCGCAGCAGCAGCAGGAGGGGCAGCAGCCCGAGGAGGAGGAGGAGGAGGAGGAGGAGGGGCCGATCAAGGTGGTGAAGGATTACGTAAGGCCGGCGGCGCGGCCGGGCGCGAGGGGGGGCGTATATGATCCGTCGAAATACGCGGTGTCGCCGATCACCGGGGAGCTGGTGCCAATTGAGCAGATGGCGGAGCACATGCGCGTCAGTTTGATCGATCCGAGGTGGGTGTGATCTGAGTGATCTGATCTGGGTGATCTGGGCATTGCGAGCTGGGTGATCTGGGGGAGGGAGGCGGTGCTACTGGTGCTGATGCTGGCTGGCATGGAAGCGGGGCGGTGCGGGCGCTGTCGCGCTGGCGTCTTGCGCCATCATTCCCGTGTCATCCCAAAGCCAGTGTGGTTTGCAAAACGTCTGTCGCTTTGCTGCAAATCGAATTTTATCTTGAACCATTTTGCTCTGCTCTTCCCCCCTCCCCCTCCACACACACACGCACACACACGCGCGTGCATGCATGCATCCAAAAACCCACCACTCATGATTTTGGCTGTACACACACAACAATACATTTGCAGTCAACACACAGTCAACACACCGTCAACACACAATCACACCCCCACCCACCCACCCCCCCAAAGGTGGAAGGAGCAGCGCGAGGCGATGCTGTCGAAGCTGCGCGACTCGACGCGGGCCGGCGACGACGAGATCACCCGCAACCTCGTGGGCCTCGCCAAGACGCGCCCCGACATCTTCGGTGGGCCCGAGGTCGCGCGCGCGCGCGCGCGCTCGCGCGCGGCGCCTGCGGTGTGGGGGCCGCGGGGCCGGCGGCAGCGGGGCGTTTGGGAGGTCGGGGCGCCGATCCATCGAAGCAATTTTTACAACCGGAACTGAAGTGACGCATGCATTAATCGGATCCATAGGGTCCACCGAGGAGGAGCTGCGGGAGATTGTGACTGCTGCGGTCAAGGAGAAGGAAACGAGCGGCCAGGGCCGCCCCGTGGTGTGGGACGGCCAGACGCAGGGTGGGACAGAGCTGCGG
>NW_014008137.1:0-3134 GCF_000611645.1 Monoraphidium neglectum | reverse complement strand
GGCGGCGACTAGGGCGCGGTAGAACGGCACCGCGGCGCGCGCGACGCTGCGGCCGCTGGTGCGGGGGGAGATCAGCGCGCGGGACAGGCGCAGCGCCTCTGCTGCTGTCTCTTTCTCAAATGGCAGCCACCTGGCGGCGAGGTGGACGGTCAACTCGAGCTCGTCCGGGCTCGAGCACTCGACCGCGGGGTGCTGCGCTGCACGGGCGCCGCCACCACCGCCGCCGCTGCTGGCGGCGGCGGCGGCCCTGGGGGCGGGGCCGCGGCGGCGCGCGGGCGCAGTGGCGGGGGTGCACGCAGGGACGCGGCGGCCGGTCAGCGCCTGCGGGGTTTGGTGAGGGGTGGCAAGCGGGGGCCGGGAGATCGAGGCATGGTGAGACGCTGCTACATCAAAGTGCTATAATAAGTCCCTCAAAGGGTACATGCAGGCGGCGACGACGGCGGCGTGACACGCGTTCCACCATGGCGACAACGGCGTCGCGGCGCCAGATTGCGTTTGGCCCCATGCAGTGGATCGCACCTGGCGGCGCATAACGCTGTTCATCATGATGTTTTTGTCCGGGTGTGGTGACTCAAAAACGGAGGTCTGACCGATCTTGGGTTGGCGCGGCGCGAATCGTGTCGAAATGCAATGCAACGGCCTCGTCGTGTAGCCGTGCGCAACGGTATGATGCGCTGGTATGTTTTCACAACAAGAACAAACTCGCCCATGGCTGGGAGTGCAGCCAAGGTGCAAACTCGGGACCGCCAGCTTGGTACGCTGGGGGTACGGTTGCGCGATGCGGATGGTGCCGTGTGCACATGCCTCGGTCACACAACCTGCAGTCCACAGTCCCTTGCCTAAACCCTTGGCCAATAGCTTTGTATGTCCAGCAGTCACTTAAAATATGGATTACTGGACAAGAACGGGCCCGTCGTGACAGCCGGGCAGCTCGCTTCTTGCCGGCAGCTGTTCGCTAGGTGGCAGCTGCGGTCTCGCGGCTTAAAAGGGTAGGCCGCAGCAGGCACGGCAGCCATGGATGCAAGTCATTGCGTCCGCATTCCTCTGCTTTGAGGGCGTTGTGAAAACACCATAACCTGGGTGTAGTATCCGCTCGTGACACCTTGGCAGCGGCCTCAACCGCCCCCACTCTAGAATGCAGCGCCAGTTGGTTCATGATCAGATTATCAGGGGACACGTCAACGACTTGGCCTCAGATGGGTGGGCACTGTTGAGTTGACAAAGCGAACGTCATTCGACGCCAAAAGTTGTCCAGGGGCTTCGACAGGGACCAGAAAGGAACATAACGGCATGCAGCGTACGGTAACATCAGCCATCCAAATTACAAACTCTCTTCCCTCAGCCTGCTACATCACATGAGCTGCCTCATCCGCCAGGCGCTGCTGCCATTCTACACCGCTGCTGCACTGACCATGGCTCGCTTGGCCTCGCTGGCCCAGCACCCAGTTGCGGTGACATCAGCGCCGCCCACGACGCTTGCAACGCAGCTGGTGTGCTGCGAGAAAGCAGTTCCACTACCTCGAAGCTCACGTTTGGCGAGGACCTGAGATGGAGGTGAGTGGATGGATGATATTTTTGTATCAGACGTGCACGCGTTCGAAGGCTGCAGTAACTCGTGCACTCGTTCTTCATGGCCCATGCCCAGAGGCTGTTGTTCCAGTGATACAGCTTCCAGATCCCTACGTTGATCTGTAGACGCACTTGTTCCGCCCACTCTTGCACACGAAACGTAGCGCCGTCTAGGCGATCGAACGTGCCTCTCGTTTTTTCTGCATATCCTCACTATCTCCATACATTAGCAGGGCGCGCCCTGCATCGCCTCCATTGCTGTATCGGAAGCTGGCGCTTGCCGTCGACGCCCATGGACGGGGCCCTGCGGCCGGCGGGCGCGTATGATGGCATGCACTTCATGTCTGTGAGTGTCCTTGCATGGATTCATTCGTCATCAAATGCCCTTGGCATGAACAAGACAGCACCAGTTTTTGCTGTCTCTACTCGGCGTGAACCCAGTCGCAGCGCACTGGCACCTGGCCACATTCCGGCCGCGCCAGCACCGAACGCCCCGCGCGCCGGCAGTACACGGTCGCAGGGTCCCTGGCCGGCGTGGGCGAGCATGTGGCTATGTACCCGATCGACACGATCAAGACGCGCATGCAGGCGCTCAGCCACCCGGGGCAGCAGGTGGGGCGGGCGGGCCGGGAACAGGCGAGAGCAGGGCGAATGCAAAGGCGTGCGGGGCGGAGACCCGGCCTGGATCTGCTGTTTGGATGTAATAACCAACAGGGCTGCTGCCGCACGGCCGCCGCTGCTGCTCGGCCGCCGCTGCTGCGTGATACACGAGCACACACAGCCACGCTGCCACCGCCGTCACCGATCGGAGCCCTGCGCCGCAGCCAGGGGCCGGGGGCCGCCGCCGCGACCCGGCGGCCGACGACCGGCGGCTGTGACCCCATGCCGCCCCCAACCCCCGCAGCTGCACGCGTCGACGCTTCGGGCGCTGAGGGCTGCGCTGAGGCGGGAAGGCGCCCGAGGGCTGTACGCGGGCGTCGGCGCCGCCGCAGCTGGGGCCGGGTGCGCGAGCGAGGCGGGCGCATTGGGTTCGCTGGCGGCTGAAATGCATGGGATGTGAGGCAGCAGGCGCGGCCTCTCATCGTTGCGGTGCGGCAGATGGGAGGGCATGTCCCAAGGGATGTGCCGCTTGCACGGCAGGCGGTTGGGAGTGAAACTGATTCCGACTGCCGCAATCAGCGTCCCAGCTGTGTTTCGCCCCCGAAGCCATCGGGCGCCCATCCCCCCACCAGGCCGGCCCACGCGGTGTACTTCGGAGTGTACGAGGTGGCCAAGGAGGCGCTCGGCGGCAACCGCTCCGGGCACCAGCCGCTGGCGGTCGCGGCCGCGGGGGCCGCGGCCACGGTGGTCAGCGACGCGGCGATGAACCCCGCTGACGTCATCAAGCAGCGGCTGCAGGTGCCCTTGCGCGCATGCGCGCGTTTGTGCATCCTCGCGCTCGGGCAATCGCCGCGGAGTGGAGCGGATCGTCCACTGGCCATTGCTCAAGCGGCTCCTTGTGCCTGCGCTGGCGGCCGGCTGCGGGACCGGCCTGCACGTCGTCAGGGCCAGCGCTGTGCTGTCCG